>NC_142736.1:10954208-11254208 GCF_051943395.1 Hippocampus bargibanti | reverse complement strand
TTCCATTATGAATGTCCGTTTGAGGTGTGACGCATGCTTCTTTGGCAAAGTGCCTGTTATTCTCCCCTTTAGTTTGAATGCCTGATAAATTCATGGACGTTGGAGCGTTTTCATCAGAACGGGGCTTTCTAATTTGTTGTACATAGTTATTCATAAAATTTGCATTAACACTGTCATTCAAACTCAAAACACTTTTCACAGGATTTTGAATAGACTTCTCTTCACATGTAGCAGAAAAAAAGTTCATTTTATGGTACTTTACTCACAGCTTGCTTTGTTCTAATTACTGGTATTCGTGGTGCATAACCTTTTGGAGTCACGCCCCTCATTGTCGGGCTTGATGCTCCGTTACTTTTGATGTGGGCTGTATGACATAATGGCTTACCATTTACCATTGCATCTGTTGAAATAATATCTGTGGTGAGAGGATTTCCACAAATGTTATATTTGTTCGATTTAGTTGGATGCTGAACGCTTATATCTTGGAGGTTTTTAAGGTCACCGAGTTCCAGAGGGGTAACGGCATTATTGCAGAAAGCATGTGATCCGATTCACGGTGTGCCGTGTTGTTTCTTAATACCGTCAGGCACGTTTTGCAATGGTTTTACATTGGAAAGATTGGAGGTGTTTATCGTATCAGTAAATGTGGCCTTTTCCTTTCCATCCATTCCTGGTATGGCAGGAAGAGGCTCTCCTGGTAATTTTCCGGCCTCAATGCCAATCCCATGAGTGTCTGAGAAGGCACTGCAGATTTGTGTGCTGTCACATTTGCTTTGCTCAAGTCAAGAGTAATTTTAGCAATGCTATTTTGTATTGTTAGAGATCCTCGTGGTCTGTTTGTAGAGGCGTTGCTGACAGTAACGTTGCAATTTTCTTCATGGCGAACGTTACTTGGCAATCTGGAATGTGTAACACCATTGTCACTTGTTTTGTGAAGCTTTACAGTTTCTATATTTGATTAGTGGTCTCCCTCCAAATGGAATATGTTCAGGGATTTGGTTGTCATCATTGGTATGCCAGGGAGCTTGGTACTGAGCAGAGGGTTATTGGTTGACAAAGTATTTACAGGGCTGGTGCCTGTTTTCAAAGCACAACTGTCACCAAGGAAACACATTTCGTGACCTGCTGTCTCACCAGGCGCGTGATTGTGTCCACATTTTGCGGAAGCCAGTATAAGCTCATGTTGAAGCCCTGAATCTCTAGTTGTGAAAGTTGGATTTTTAATTCCTGTTTCAAATTGGGAGCCTCTTGTGTTAGTACTGGACATGGCCGAGGGTAAACTGCCATCAATGTTAACATTGGTGTGAAAAATAAAGTCAATGCTTTCTTTCATTTTTTGTTGAAACTGGTTTCTTTGGTTTTGCAAAGCTTTGTTTTCCAATTTGTTATTTGGCTTGGTATTTGGTCGATTATTCTTTCTTATTATTATTGGCTGATATTGATCCGACACCACTTAGATGTTTGACAAACCAAACCATTGCTTTGTTTTTGTGACATTGGCTTCTTTGAAAGACTTGTCTGCTTCATAAATGTATGTTATGTCATTTGTATCTTTCTCAACATCTATCACTTTTTGAATAAAATCTCTTTCCAGAGTTTCCAGAGTTAAATCTTGCTCACCCGGCTTTGGGATTGCGTCAAAGAAACTGTTGCTATTTTTAGGCATCGGGTCCTATTTAAAGATACCTCCACTGGAAAAATGTTGACAGTGTGTACCTCACCTGCTTTAGGAATAGGTATTGGAACATCAGAGTATGAGGCCTTTTGCGTGGATACATCACCTGTGGACTGACACATATGCTTCTGCATCAAACCAAAGGGAAGCTCAGGTCTGATTTTTTTCCAAACTAGATGTGTCAAGGGAAGGTGTTTCCACATGCTGGGTTTTGATTTCACAACTTTTCTCATGTACATCTTTGATAGTCCGGTCTGTCCTGTACTCTGAATCCTTTGGTGTTTCCAACAATGATCTCTTTTGTTGTCTGCTAAGTTGCTTTATTGACTCAAATTTGGAGAAACCAATGTCCTCCACTGAATGTGTGTTGGTGAAAGAGGTCGGCTTAATTTGATGCGCTACAAGGCTTTGATATGATGTCAGAGTCCGAATTCCCCCAATGAGCAACATACTGTAGAGGAGTAAGTCCATAATATGTTGTTTGTGGTCTTGAAATTTGATTCTGCAGAAGTGCTGACAAAGACTTGCGTACCTCGACAATTGGAGAAACATAGGTGGGTGTCAGGTGGCCCAAGCCTGTGAATTCCTTTGGATACATCAAGGCTGTTTGAGTCTTTGTTGCAGTGCAGAAAAATGATGGGACTGTTGGCAAATATGCAGCCTCTCTATCTGGAATTTGGTCTGTTGTCAAGTTTGGAACAGATATCCCATGGGCAGAGTCAGGCTTAGTACCATTTGATGTCCAAATCTCAGTGGGAGTGTCATTGGGAATGCTTAAATTCAGAGTACTCCTACACGTATTTTGCATACCATTCCCTTCATAATTGGTATTGACTTTTTTGTCATGATTGTTGATTACATTCTTCTGTACTTTTTTTTTGGGAACATATTTTGTACTCCGAGGAGCCTCAAGTGAGGGGTCAAATCCATTTTGACAGGAGTTCAAAGCTGTACTTGTTACAGATAGAACATAATCGGTTCTGGGTGGTTCACAAGAGTGAGTGGATTCCATTGACTGTGTTTGAGATTTCATCTTGGCTTTTCCAGATAAAATTGAGGTCACATTCGTTTTGGTATCTTTTGTTTCCTCTGCTGTTTTTTTCTTCATGTATGAAACTGCTGATGATTCTTCTTTGTGGGTTGGGTTTATTTCTGAAATGTCTAGATGGGAAGGAGGCTTAGAAATGTCATTATGTGTTGATTTTTATGTATAATCTGAATATTTACAGCCATCACAACTGGTCTCTTGGGATAACATCCTTACCAATTTACCATTACCGGTAGGACTTGGGGTCAAAGACCTTGATGTTTGGAGTCTGGTACACTCATTTGAAATGGTGTTTTTTTCCACATGGTTGGGAGCAGAATGATCTTTTTGTGCATTTGAACCCGATAAAAGTAGAGAAGGAACAAAAGGCAGATCTGAAATTTCAGAAAGCGTCGTTGGGTTTGGGCCATAGTTGATCTTGGTTGTCGGGTTGTGGCATGACATTCTCATTTTGGATTTAGACACCGTGATAGGATCCATCATTGTGATAGACTTTGGGCAATTTGGTGCCACTGAATTGAAAGCAGCTTCATGTGAGCTTGATGGACCCTGCCTCATTCTTGACACGGAGTTTGAATTTGTAGGTGGTATCATGTCAGGTGTCAGTTCATCAAGTAAAGATGTGGAACATTCATAGAGTGGTGCCACCTGCTCTTTGGAAGGCTTAATTTGTCGCTTGTAGTGCCGTGGGAGAAGGCCATCAAGTTGATTGGAAGGAGTGCTTTCAAGGAGAGGAAATGCAGATGCAGCTTGAACAAAGGAGTCCAGTAGAAAAGCGGACCTTAATGATTCCATCGTGGAGACAGAATCCGGTGTCTGTGGTGGGCTGGACAAGTCACTGTGCTCGAGATCTGCGCTGGCTTCATTGACAGGTGACAAGCAGGAACGAAATGGAATAGGAGTCTGTGAGACACTACCCTTTTTCTTGACTTTCCTCTTCTTTAGTTTCTGAAGTCTCACATTGTCTTTGGCAGGTTTTGGCAGTAAGGGTGGTGGATATTGCTGGGAAAGACCAGACTCAAACCTGCTGCTAACATCCATCATTTCAACTCCTGCAAAAGATACACAAATTAACCAACTGGCAATACTTTGCACACATACTGGTCATATTAAAATATAATTTAGAGAAGAAATGTGTGATATGTGTCTCCTGGAGTCCAGGAACTAAAATGTGTTAATAAACACCCTTACTTTTGACTAGTTTAAAGTCTTTCTCCCCCTGCACGTCTTGTGCTTTCATTTATCTTGTTGCGAGGTGGTGAAGGTCAGCGCAATTAGCATTTTCAGCAGCTACACAAAGTAAATGACACGATTTGCAAGGTGGTGGATGGTTGTGGATCCAAAAAAAAGCAGACAGGAGGGAGCAGCAGGGTGTATTTGACAAATTGTATTAAAATAAAGTCAGCAGGAACAAAATCTCAAACATCAAAGTCATTAGAACAGAAAAGTACAAAGTAGCAACCAAAACCAAGAGTGAAATAGAACAAGATGAAACAAACCTGACAGGGTGAAACAAATACAATGACCTGACATCCAAATCCAAAGATAGTACTTCCCAGTTTCACTTGGTTAAAGATTCCACTTTCAAATGAACATTGAAACCAAAATCCATTTTAACTTAAAACACATTTCCCGCAAATATTTCTCAATGATCAAAATGTCAGTCATTAGTTCATTTTATACACATCAAACTTACACCACGATCGATGCTGTGTTAATTGTTTCATCTTGATGAGTGATAAGTGTGAAATGTTTTCTCTTGTTTTCCAGCCTGAAGAAAAACAGAAGCGGAACATGCCATTTGAGATTTCAAAAGAAATGTTTAATTGCTAAAATTGTAGTCATTGTGATTTTAGCCATTTGTATATTTCAACAGTCTCACTCAAATTTCCCATTTTCTCAAATGTTCAAAACATTCCTTGACAACACCTATTTCTCTTATGATATGATGGAAAATAATCACTCCGGTGTTAATTAGATGGGTAATCATCAACATTACAGTACATACTTCATCTTTGAATTGAATAAAATAAGTATTTTTTTTCTCCTGGTGTTGCTCTGATTTGTTTCTGTGTATTTGACTGCATAAGTCTTTCGATGAAAAGGTTTCTTCAGTCGTCATCTGTACTTCTTTGAAGGTGTCGGACGTTTCGCTTCTTATCCAAGATGCTTCCCTATATATATACCCCCACTGTCCAGACGTGGCGCTGCCAGACTCTGCTATGATTGGTCCCTGCTCTCAGGTTGAGGGGAGCAGAGGACTACTCCCTGCGGCTCCATTGATTACTTCTATTTAATATATATAATATAATCCTAGCAGAGTCCGGCACCGCCATGTCTGGACATATGTAGGGCCGAAACTACCAGTAAGACTTTAGTTTGCTGACGAAGCATCTTGGATAAGATGGGAAACGTCCGACACCTTCAAAGAAGTACAGATGACGGCTGAATAAACCTTTTAATCGATGGACCACTCCTGTATGACTGAGAGCTTACACAGACGTACTGCATAAGTCTTGTTCATGTCTCTCATGTTCTCCTCTGAATTCTTCCTGCCTGCTCTGACACTGTATAAGATGGCTTCATGTCTCTGTAGCTTAAATTAGAATACGAGCTCTCATCACGACTCATTTCCACATTTTGAACGTCTTAATTGGGTCCCGAGAATGATGCCATTCTACCAAAGACCCCACCATTAGAAATAGAAAGGCACGTAAAGCTGTTGCTTATGGCAAGGCTGCATTCAACTGGTGACAAGCGTCTTATGGAAAGAGTCTTACAAGGAGGTGGTCAAAGCCAAGAATGACCTTGGCATGATATAAAAGTAACTGACACATTCAGAAGAGGGTAAATAGGTACATGCATCCAGGGGGGGGGGGGGCAGAGACATTTAGCCAATGGCGGATACTCTGGAAACTACCAGATGAGAAAAGAATAAATTTATTTTACTACAGGGTGAGGTTTCATTCAAGGAAAACAAGCATAGCATGCAGTATATCACACAATACTACAATAACTGCACTGTATATGGCTAGACTGTTTTCCATTTTATTTTCTACTTTACCCAAACAGAATGAGTTTTATTTATCATGCACCATAGCGGCCAGATGAGTGTAATTCCCTTCTTTCAGTATTTAGTTTACACTAGAAAGGCAGTCTAAATTTAGTCTGAGGGAAATAAGAGAAAACATTCTGACAGTGAGCACCTGCTGTTTGATGTCATACACTCACAGAAACACCCTCACTCTGTTGGAAATCAATGAGGCACAAAATCCTTGCAGAGCTTCAATAAACTTGGATTTGTGTCAATGAAAGATTATTGGAGTTACAGTTGCAGACTTTAAGTGAATGTGCACAGCATTGAAATGTGTTTTCATGAAAAGTACTTAACAGTTGAAAGGGCAAGATAATATCCATGTTTATAAATAAATAGCCTATCTACACTCAGTATGAATTAGGGCTGTCAAAGCAACTCCAATGGGGGTAAGAGGACACTTGAGAAGTCCCTTTTTAAGGCGCTGTGCTTGGGTGTCTTGGCTTATGTCAAAGCAGCTCAAAGTGTAAGATCATCTCTGATAAGACTGTGCCATGACCTTCGCGAATGTATCTTTAAATAACGCAATTCCACAAAATTGAGACTGAGCCCCTTTTTTATCACAAGTGTCTTGTGGATATATTGTCAATCTGAGGAACATGCTGCGCTCCCACTAGTAAAAAAACTGTTGTTATCCTTTGTTTGCATATGACAGCAGCATATTTTTACAGGTGGGGTAGAGGCACTCAACTCTTATTCCATAACAAATTCATAAAAAGTCAGAAGATATCACGTACATCTTTTGGATTGGATTTGCCTTTATTAGTCTCGCAGTGGAGAAATTACATTTCACAGCAGCAAAGTGATGAGAGGAATGAAAGTAGAAAAACAAAATACATGAGCTGCTGGAAAGGCAGCCACTCTTGCGGCGCCATCTTGAAGTCAAAAGAGCAAAAAAAAAAAATGACAGAGCAAATAACATGACAGCACAAAGACACAGAGAGTAATTCATTCTTAAGCACTTTCTATACCCTTTGTTACATGAAGCAGTAAATTTTGGAAAGCACTCACTCTCACTCACTTTCAAGTAATGTACAGTGTGCAGAAATAAAGTAATATTTTTCTCTTATGTATTTTTTGCCCCACATGTATATCACTGTGGCAACCCCTGAAGGGAAAAGCTGAAAGGAAAAGAAGATGCATAATGTGTATCATGCATGTAAGATTTCCAATGATCCACATGCTGCTAGCAAGTCCAATACGGTTTATGGAGGAAAGCATCTGACACCAGGCCAGACAAAGATACATTGAAATATCGCCGGCTTGTCAATCAAGCGACACAGTTTGACTGGTTTACCTTAGGTGGAAGGATGTCGGGACAAACTGCTCTTTACTTCTTAATCCTGGCTCAGAGTGCCACAAGGCTGTCTCATCCTCCAGTGAACTGGAGCCTTGAGGAGAGAGCCACAGTGCAGTGGGTACTCCAAAAATAAAACACTTGCCTCCAATTCATGTTGGCGGCAAACGTTTTTTTTTCCCCAAAGGCAGTTTGACATGATCAAGGTGCAGCCCCTACAGGCAGCCAATAGCCACCTGTAGGAAGGCAACTATTTTCACGATTGAGTACACTGTGGGTTACGGATTTAAAAACAACACTTAATCTTACAGTGTATGCCTATTTTAGGACTACGTATAGCCTGGGAGCACGTAAACAAAGGCTTAAATCACAGCACAGTGTCTTAAAAGTTAGCACTTCTGCAACAGGTTTCAACTCTCATTGCATCTGGTTCATAACTAGAGGATATTTGCATACCCGATTTAAGTCACTCATTTGTTATCTAAATTGTGTTCTTGGTATTGTTATCCTTTTGGAGAGAATACGAGCGTCACAGCTCCTGCTGCTGAATAACATCCACACCGCATAGCATTGCCAACACCATGCCTTACTGTTTGGCTGGGATTGGCCAAGTGCTGTTATCCGGAGTTAAGAATAGTCAAATTGAGTATTTAGGCTTTTGGCAGACACCATGTTGGGTGTAATGCACTTTTCACTGAGCAATGGGTTCCTTCTGAATCACTCCACCTGAAAACCCCAATTGGTGAACTAGTGTAGAAATGCTTGCTGGAGTGACCATCGGCTTCTTGGTCAGCTCTCACACCAAGGCCTTCGCTCCTAATTGCTCTCTTTGGTTGGGCCACCTGCTTTAGGGAGCGTCATGGTAGTTCTAGTATTTAGGTAATGACATGAACGCTGGCGCGTCTGGCTGCTGCAGCTTACCCACAGCAAAAACTGTGACTATAAGGTGTCCTTGAGAGTCTTGAAAGGCGCTTAGACGGGGGGTAATGTGGTGAAAGGAGTTTTTTGTGATGATCTGGGCTCAGGAATTCTGCACTAGTTGGAGTTTATGGAGAAATTTTTGATTGACACCGGAGAGAAGTGAGTTGCAATAGTCGATACAGGAAGTGACGAAACTGTGGATATACATGTATTATTATTATTATTATTATTATTTAATGCAGTAGTAGTCCTTAGGTCAGCGGTGTCCAAACTTTTTGCAAAGGGGACCAGATTTAGTGTGTTAAAAATGTTGGGGGGGCAACCTTGGCGGACATTTTTTACATATAAAAGCAATTAAATTCTTTAAAAACAGCCACTGTGTCTTTACAAATGAGGAAGACACAGTTGTTAAATATTTCAGTGAAGAAATAGTCCACACATCCTTCAATGGTCCGTCGACCCTCGCAGACAACTTTCCGCCTTTTGTTGAGTGTCGCCATTTTAGAAAATTCCAGGGCTCATTCAGTCAATTTCTAATATACCAATTTGCTGTTCCTAATTTCTTTAGATGGCAGCTCTTAGCACACGCAGGTATTAGTGCGACTGCCCAATATCTTAATTCTACATAATATATACGGGCCAGACATTATTGATCTTATGACGGAGGCTGTGGGTCGGATGAAAATTGACCATGGGACCGCATTTGGCCCCGATAAATATACTATAAAATGGTTTGTATGCCAAGATCGTGTTCTCGCAAATGTTCGGGAAACACACGGAGCGCCACAATGAGTGATGTTCTCCTAACAAAGAGCTAGAAATGGCAGCCGGCTTTTTTTCCCTCTATTCCCCGCCCCCAGTCTTCGGTTAAAGCCGCACGTGATTGGTCAAGACCCGTGGTAGAGGAGGGCGGGACACACGCAGCAGTGTTTCAACTTTATTGATAGTTCAAAGGCAGAGTGTAGACTGCAAGGTTAAAATATCCCATCAATCAAGCTCCACAAATAACTCGCACAAGCCATCTGTACAATTTGAACAGAAAAGACAAGCAAGGGAACCAGCTATTAATGAAGTTTGTAGTGTGACGGCCTGTATCGTCACTCGGATATCGTCAAGAGCAACCTGGAAGTTCGTCATCCATTGATGATTTCAAGGCCAGCCACAGATGGTTCGAGAACTTTAAGCGTTGTACAGGGATTCATAGTGTCATTCGTCATGGTGAGTCAGCCAGTTCTGACGATGAAGCTGCCAAAGCTTACAAGGAATCATTCCTCAAGATGTGTTTAATGCTGATGAAACCGGCCACTCCATTCCATCAAGCCATCGACCATCAGAAAGGTAAATAAAACGATTTTATTTTACAGTACAGTTTATTTCTTTAATTTCAATACCATAGCTCATTTATTATACATAAAATAAGCTATATTTTGTGTAGTTTTAAGGCTTATTTAGTAGAAAATTATGTTTTATGGGAACCTGGGAATGGATTATTCTCGTTTTAATGGTCTCCTATGGGAAATTAGTGTTTGGAATACACACTTTTCGCCTTACACACACTTCCTGGGAACCAATTAAAATTCATAAGCCAAGTCATCATATATATAGGTGTGTATATATATATATATATATATATATATATATATATATATATATATATATATATATATATATATATATATATATATATATATATATATATATGTGTGTGTGTGTGTGTGTGTATGTGTGTGTGTGTGTGTGTGTGTGTGTGTGTGTGTGTGTGTGCGTGCGTGCGTGCGTGCGTGCGTGTGTGTGTGTGTGTTGGGGTGTAGACATAGATTTACATGGGAATTTTGCATACATTTTATTGGCTTAATTTGAATTGACTCTTTGACTTTAGAGAAAATGCAACAATGCGTAATACGGCCCTAAATAGCATTTTGAAGTGTGAAAACAATATCGCCATCCACAATAGGCTTAACACCTCTGCTGGTATTCTGGTCTATAATAGAATGACATATTCTTACCTGATGCATATTCTGTAGAATGACAAACATAGCATTGCCACCATATTTCAACTGGCTCTGCCAAAGAGGCATTTGGGCCTTTCCAAATTTAACAGTAAACTGTTTACACAGTCTTTTATTTTTGCAACATGTATACATCTAAAGTATAAACACTATGTGTTCAGGTGTGTTGAACATGACGCGATGAGCCAGAGACGCAGTGATGAGTCCAGTGCTGACCCTTTTGGATGAAAGAGTCTACTGTTTTTGGAAACGACTCCCACCAATAACAGCAATTTGCAGGTAAATGTAAAGATGACTCAACCTGCGCCATGCTGTTGAACTTAGTGACAATGTCAAAGTGGCTGTGATGACTGTAATTGTTTTTTTTTCTTTCATTGTTCTAAATATGGATTGTGTCATTTTTGTTCTTTTCCAATCCCTGACAGGAATGCCAGACTGATAGACAGATTGATTCATGACGTAGCTGATAAACACACCTTGACAACCACATGGATGGACACACATACACACACAGATTGACTCTCTCCATTGTCTGGATGCCAAGCTGATGTGTAACCCCCTCACCACCCGCTCCCCTCCTCTCAGCCTTCCATCACTGTATATTTAGCAACAGAAGCTTCTCAGCTGCTCCTTTCCAAAACCCAAGCCTGCGTCTCCCATCCCCAGTATTTCATCCATCTCCTTCTCTGGGGTCATGGCTGGCCCCCTCCCCACATTTCGCACACACAAACGTATAGAGTACACCCACACTTCACTCTCATCCCACAGCCAATAAGGTTTGGATGAGCTCAAGTATCACTGTAACACAAGGACATATTCTCTGAGCAGAGGCTGCAGATTGTACACACCTACATCTTGGTCGTCACTGGAGCTTCTCTTCCTCTCTAAGGTAGGCAATCAGGCAAATGGACAAATTGTCTTTAAAATGAAATATTCTTGAATTCAATTTTCACAGCCTATTCACTAAGCATTTAGCGGACCAATCCGGACCGCATGATTCAGAAAATATAGAGAAAATATAAAGTGACATATATTTCAGAATTTAAGTATGTAGAGTCTTCTAGCATTCAAAGCGCCACATCGGAACTGTATGAGAGTGTTTTTTTTTTTTTTTTTCACTATTTACTTCATACAATCTTGGGTATTTGTGAAACTTCCACTATAACATTTTTTTAACGGCACAGATATCATTCGATTATCATGTTTGGTTTATTTTAAGCCATTTCAAGGGTTTACTTTTTCGAAAAGTTCCCCATTGTGGGACTATTTAACGTCTTTCTTATCTTATCTTAAAGCATTACAGTATTTCTATTAATTTGAATTGATAAATATTCACCAAAGAAAAATTAATATGAATACTATAAAACTAAAAGCAACACATTGTGACATAATCACAATACAGTATTATCTTACAGTATCTGAATTATCGTCAGATTTTTTTGTTTTCCTTGTTGATGTACTAAAGTTCACATAGTTCACGTTTTTAATTTCCTTGACATATATTTAATTATATTTTTATATGAATCCTAATTATATGATTTTTGTAGTTTCTGTAAAGCGCTGAAACAAACTCTCTCTTGTGAATGACAGTTATGTGGGTACTTGTACGGACATCTGAAAACGATGTCTATGTCTGTTCTCAGAGTTAGCTACCTCGTCTCAGGTTCGACACAAGCTGGCAGGGAAAACAATTTCAATCACACTGAAGCAGTAAAATATTAGCATATTTATCACATGCCCATATGCAATTGAATCAGCTTTTCTCATCAGTGTATGAATCAGTGTAACGAACTTCAATCCGATATGAATGTCGGGCTTGGGAAGCCGTCTGCCACTTTGTTGATATACGGCATTTGGATTCAGTATTAATATACTAAGTCCAATTGGCTGCGAGAGGCATTTCTCTCCCTCTCTCGCTGCCCCCCCCCCTCCCACCAATTGCTCTCTCTCACTCTCCATCTGACTGATGTATTGGACTATTAATACAGCTCATATCTGCAATAAGTTTGGCCGGGGATGCACGTCTCCCTGGGCTCACCTGTTGTGTTGCAGTTTTAGTTTCAGAAAGACTCAGAAATACTCCTCTGCATTCAGTGTTCTCATACTGAAGACATGAAGTGGCCACTCACTAAATTTACAGAGCGCTGATGTGTAGGTATGTACTGGCTGAATGCGGAACACAAAGAAGACATGACTGTCGATCAAAGTGCTTGTTTGTTGGAAACTGATGCTGATTCGCTGTCGGAGTGCAGAAGCTCCTCCCCCGAGTCCAAACCCAAGGATTAAAGCAGCTATTTGGACTGTGCTCCCCAGCTGATGGGAAGAAATATGATCCTGAGCTAATCCTTTAATTCCTCTGCACCTGTGCCTCCCGCTAAGTGTGAAGGAGTCATCCAATGAGACTTTTTATATATCCAATATGATACAGTCGCGTACAGTATGCAGAAATCTTGACACTCTGACTCCAATCGAGCTCTTCCACTGCTCGCTTTTGACGGATTTAAATAGCAATGGCGTTGGAAGGGGTGTTTAGGGTCAGCACACATGTTCGCACTTTATCAGACAATTGCTGTTGTATTGTGGAATCTTCATCACTTGTCACAGTCAGTTGATACCTAATTTTGCAGTGACCCTTTTCAATTCACACATTGTTGTAGTGATTTACGTATCTCCGTCACTCTTCAGCAGGTTCCGATTTGTTGCTGATCATTATATCGCACAGCTGGACACTTATATCAACTCACAGTCATGTAGACATTTTTTCTGATGTTCTGAAGCAAGGGTGTCAAACTCATTTTTTTTTTTTTTGCAGCGTGCCATATTGTAGTTATGGTTTCCTCTCGAGGGCCGTGATGAATTTTGGGAAACCATTAGAATGTTTCATCTACTCCACAGAACGCACAACAAATATATGAATGACTAGTTTTCATAGCTGATGTCGAGAATAATAACTATTATTGTGGTTTACATACGACAATTTGAAATGTTGGTCCGGATTTTAGCACGCATCATGGCCCTTGACATGCCTGATTTGCTTTCGCAGGCCGAATAAAATAATGTGATGGGCCAGATTTTTGCCCCAGGTCCTTGAGTTGGACACCTGTGTTCTAAAGCTATATTTTGTGATTGTTTTTAATTGAACAATGTTTATTTCTTTTTCTGTGGCACTACAGTATGGGTGACAAATTAATTGTGTGTCCTCACAATAAAAATGATTTTTGAGTCTGATTCCTGCGATGTGTCAGGCTGCTCAGATAATATTTTGATAATTTTCCATCTCAATCACACTATATACAAAATTAAATGAGAAAGTGGCGCAGAGGCAGTTACACCATCACCGTGGTCTCACCAGGCTTTTTGTCTTTTCCCTCAGCTGCAAGATCTTCTGTCACCATGTCCGACACTGAGGAACTGTAAGTGCGCCACACGTTTTCAATCAGTAAACACCATGCAGTCACACGTTGACTGATGATTTTCACCTTGAAAAGGAACTGTCGAAGACGCATGTATTTTCGTGTTTAGTTGACTGTGACTTGTGTTTCTATTTCAGGGATCAGCTCGAGGGTAAGTAACAATTCAGGAATGTTTGATTGTGTACACAAGTATTCTCAATAGACACACAGTGAGTAGATCAAGTATGAAAGTGTCCTTGGACATTGACAAAATGTGTTTTTTTCCCCTGTTATTGCCCTGATGAAGAGAGTTCCCATGTCAACACCTATACTAGATTACTAAATTGATCATAATGTGTATGGTTGACATGCATTGCTACAAGTTGATTGCAGTGACGTGCGGTGAGGTTCATGGCTGGTGAGGCACTGACGTCATCACAGTCAGATTTACAAACATATGAACTCTACAGAGTAGCTTATTCACCATTTGATTGGCAACATTTAACATGTTTTGTTTAAAATGTCATGTCAGCATTCTTTATATAAACTGTAGCATAGAAAAAAAGAATAAAAAAACGTTATCATCGTGTTATCTTTATTGTCCATGTGCCGCTCATTCTGAAGAAATGCATCGATAACTTCTTTGTAGAAGCCTTCCTTATCTTTCTTCAGTTTCAAAAGTCTCTATTTCTTTCAATTTAGATATGTAATCCTCCATTCTAAAAATAACGCCAAGCAACACGAAAAAATGACTGGATGGTTGCACGTAACTTGCTAACTGTTTACTGTGGCTTGCTCTCACTAATTCTATTATTTTGCAGCCGAGGAGGCGTAAGAAGAATCTGTAAACACCAGCGCCCCCTGTCATGAGGCAGGAGAACTGTGTGCCTCACCTAATCACACAGTTTTGATAAAAATAAAATAAAATAAAATAAACACTGTAATACAGTGTTTATAATGTAAAGTGACTCTACATTATATACACCAGCTAAACTGTAGACATTTAGTTCATATACTAAAAGTGTAACACTTTAATAGCGATATGCAGACGGACAGTCATTGCGCAATCCATGGTGAGGCTCAGCCGGCTGCTGCCTCACCACTCGTCTCTACTTAGCATTTGACCGGTAAATGTGAAAATTCAGCGATTGTGAAAAAAGATCCAAAAATGGTGAAGTTAAATGCAAAAGAACTTTAAAGTACAAATCACTAAATAAATATAACTGTTTAATTTATTTTTTCATTTGATATGTCCATGATGACAGGTGAGGCACGGCCTCACCTGCCTCCCCTGACTGCACGTCACTGGTTGATTGATTGTTGACTGTTGTGCAATAATAAGTACAAATTGCAACACTACTGTACCTGATAAAGTCAATGGCTTTATTTTCGTTGACAGCATATCTGCAGTTAAGCAAAAATGCCATCAGAACCTGATTTTTTTAGGTCAGCGCAAGGTTCACTGTATGTTTATCAATTGGGCTGACCAGTTTCCACCAGCAAGGGTCGGCCAGTGCTGCAGAGAGCCTGGCAGACTGACAATTTGGTGGTAGAATGTCGATCTAAACTTGGGTTTGCTCCGACTACGTCAGCAACATTTTACAAGTGTGCGTTTTATATTTTGATCTACGTAAAGTGGGGTCAAGGTTGTTCAGTTTCAAACATTTGCAAAGCCATGCCAAATTTTTATGGTTGCAAACAGTTTTTCCAGTTGCAACAAACAAACAAACTAAAACCAATTGAGACCATTGCACTTGTTGGGGAACATGTATTATTTGTGCACTTTGCTGCTCCATTCGATTTGTTTGATGTGGCCTTGAGTGCTTGCTCACAGGGGGGTAGACAGCTGGTCTAATGCAATTATGGTGAGGCAGCCAGACAGATACTGAGCCACATGGACATATGTGACTGATGTCAGGGATATTTCATTCTTCAATATGTGAAGAGTGCGTCGCAAAACCCATGAAGTGATTTTGATTACGATGATTAATACTATTGTAGAGCGCTTTGTGAAGTATACAGTATGTTAGATATTATTATTATTATTATTATTATTATTATTATTATTATTATTATTATTATTATTATGATATTATTATTATTATTATTATTATTATTATTATTATTATTATTATTATTATTATTATTATTATTATTATTATTAGTGTCTGAAACTCATGACAAAAAGGTAGCGGACACCCAGGCAGAGCACTCTGAAAAGTTGCCTGCCCGTCATAAACTTGCCTGCTCCATTTTTCACAACTTGAAATACAATAAGATGACTAATCGCAAAAAAAAACATTGTTGTGAAGTATAAAGGATTTTTTTAATTAAGTACCTACCACAAATGCTCCCTTGCTTAATTTATGTAAAATATCCCTTGCTGAAGAATTTGCTCCAGTTGTCGTTTGTAGTCATGGTGCACAATGCAATGTTTGCGTTGTCTGCTCAAAACCACATGGCCTCAACCACGTTTGATTTGAAAATAATCATTGGGTTTTTTTGTCACTCGGGCCGAGACATTTTGAAAGTCGTACGCCCGACGTAAAAGTTGTATGCCCTGGGCCTCCGGGCAGACATTATTATTATTATTATTATTATTATTATTATTATCTCATTTTCTCATCTCATTTTCCGTACCGCTTATACCTCATTAGGGTCGCGGGGGTTGCTCGAGCCTATTTCAGCTGTCTTCGGGCACGAGGCGGGGGACACCCTGAATTGGTTGCCAGCCAATCACATTATTATTATTATTATTATTATTATTATTATTATTATTATTATTATTATTATTATTATTATTATTATTAGTGTTATTATTATAGTTCTTACCCACCTAAGTGAGCAACACAGCAATAGGGCTGCACATGACGGGTGGGGATGAGGACGGCCTCTTCACAGAGCAGATGCTGCGACTCTAATGTTAGCTCAACACATTTAAAGGCAATGAGAGGAGCCGCTTTGATTGGCCATAATTTAAGATGGCTCTGACCCCTTCCACGGCAGCATAAAATTCCTTCTCTCAGATGAGTCGGCTGTTCATCTGCAAAACTACTGTTGAACGCACCTGCACGCCGCTACGCTTTACAGAATTTACGCCATCCACGAAAATAAAGCCCAGGGGTAATTTTACAGTTCAGTGAAGGTGATGTTAATCAAGAATATGTTTGTTTTCTTTCCCACTCCATGTTACTTTTGCAAAACTGAAGACGAGGAAGGTAAAGATGACTGAACCAGTTCTGAGCTTTGAGGACCTGTCTCCACTAATTTGATAGCTTCCGGTTTCCACGCTTAAGTTGAAGTGTTTGGCACAGACATCTGCTCTTTTACTATATAAGACACATTATCAACAATTTAATGAGTGGGTTTCTGTACTTAATTTTTCAGTAGCAAAAGCTAGCATGAGTGAACACATTCAGACAAAGAATTCAAACTGCATTGTAGACACTTAGGTCTGTACTCTAACTGCCATATACACAGTCTGTCACGTCCCAAACATCAGCCAGTATTCATTTAGGTTGTTTTTTTTTCATAAAGAGCAACAATCCAGGGAGTGAACTCAATGTATGTGTCTGTACAATGTTAACAAACGCAGAGCCGTCGGTCAAACAGTTCAAGTTAAGGGTGTCCTGCTGATTTTAGAGTGATATTGGAAATCACATGGTCAAGCGAAAAATGTCATTGAGCTCTGAGGATCACTGCATTTCTTTTCTTGCCATGTGATTAGCGCAGCTGTCATTGACATATTTCACGCACTTGCCACGGTGGTGGAAAACCATCTGAAAAATGTGTTTTTGAAATAAAATAAGTCTAAAAGAATTTTCACTCAGTCAGCTGACTCGCAACCCCAATTAAAGAAAAATGCTGCAACAAATGAATAGAAAATGGTGCAACAAATGATTTGGTGGACGAATAATTTTAAAGAGACAGATATGTTTATGCTAATATATACAAACAATGCATGTTTATATTAAATACGAGCGTACGCAAACGTTTCAGTTAGTTTGCCACCTTACCATATCCCCCGTGGCTTCTGTGTGAATAATGGAATGACTTCCAGCAGCATCATCATCATTGTCATCATCATCATCATCTGTTTCTCTCTTTGTTTTCCAGCAGTGCCGTCCCTCGCTCACCAATCCATCTTCTGTGTAACTAAAGCAATCTCTCACTTTTGTTTTTTAATGGCTCTGTCATGTCTGTGGTCTTCATTAATGGCCTCCACCGACATCCTCTCCTTGGCGGTTTGGTGCATGCCGTAGCCCAGGAGGAGCTAGTAGAAGTAGAGGTAGCCCCTGAGGCGGAGGCCCAGGTAGAAGCAGAGCCAGAGGTAGAGCCTGAACCTGAGGTAGAGCCTGAACCTGAGGTAGAGCCTGAACAAGAGCCTGAACCCGAACCAAGGGCGGTGGTTCGTGAGGAGGAAGGTACGTTCCGTGGGCAGTCTCTTCACCCTTCTCCTGCTCCCCTCTCT
The DNA here is from genome assembly GCF_051943395.1 of Hippocampus bargibanti. NCBI lineage: Eukaryota > Metazoa > Chordata > Actinopteri > Syngnathiformes > Syngnathidae > Hippocampus > Hippocampus bargibanti. The sequence continues at coordinate 11,236,301 of NC_142736.1, read as the reverse complement.
GCCCTCTGCTCTCTAGGACAGTCGGTGACTGCAAACATAGTCAGCCAAACCACTACATAGCAAGATGTGTTGGATACTCAAAATCTACCTTTGACGTGAAGCATATGCTGTCAAACTCTACAACTTTAAGCTCTTTATAGGGCATGGAAACACATTTGGTAACTTCAACGAAGCGGGCGTCATAACAGATGCCACTCATTTTGCTCAAAAGCAATGTCCTTTAGCCATTCAGAACAGAAATTAAAGAAAAGACAAACAATTGGTGCATCATTATTTTAGTTAAAGGAAATACATAGCATTTTTAAATAATGACTCGAGTAAAACAACATTTTCTGGAGGTAATATAATTTTCTGTCATGAAAATGTACTGTATTTTCCGGTGTATAAGGCGCACCGGAGTATATGGCGCACCCCCAATAAATTGTGTATTTTCAAACTTTTTCCATATATGAGGTGCACCAGAGTATAAGGTGCACCTTCAATGAATAAAAAAAGTTTTTCAAATACTATATAAAAATATAGAAAAGCTTTCCAAATACAGTGAGATCTCAACTTACGAACTTAATTGGTTCCCAGACAGAGTGTGTAAGGCGAAGTGTGTATCTCAAAAAAAAATTCCCATAGGAAACCATTAAAATGGGAATAATCCGTTCCTGGGTTTCCATAAAATATACTTTCCAACTAAATAAGCCTTAAAACTACACACAACATACCTTATTCTATGTATAATATATGTGCTACTGTATTGTAATGAAAGAAATACACTGCATTGTATCATAAAGTCATTTTATTTACATCATTTATGGCTTGATGGAATGGCGTTGGAGGTCGAAGGTCAAAGGGAATTGCTGTTTGGAAAGAGGCGCATTACATGAGGACTGTAATGAAAGAAATAAACTGTGCTGTAAAATAAAGTTTTATTGACCTTTTTGATGGTCGTCGATGGCTTATGGAAGGAGAGTCACCTTCCATAAGGACTGTTGGTAACTTAACCTCTGGTGCTGTTCGGTCGTGTGCTTCCGCCGAAGATCACTCTGCCAGCCGTGGTGGGTGTGTATTATGAAAAGAGTGCTTATTATAAGGTTTAATTTTCAGAAATTTGACGTTTGTAAGACGAAAAGTTTGTAAGATAAGGTGTTTGTAAGTTGAGGTCCCACTGTAGAAGGTGCACCACATTATAAGGCTCTACAGTAGAGGCTGAGGTTACGCACTACTTCTACAGGGGCAAATAGAATCAGTGGCTGCTGACAGGAGTTGCGAGACCTGTTGTGGCTCAATATTACTTCACATATAAGGCACATCTGCGTATAAGAAAATCAAGGCTTTTACGTGCACCTTGTACACTGGAAAATATGGTACTCACCTCTATGAAGGGTTCAATGTTGCAAGACAATTATCAAATGGACAATTAAAAACAATTCTTTTAGTTTCTCAAAGTCACTAGCTGATACTAAAACAATATCATTCTACATGATTCATGGCCTTTGCATTTTAGAAGCATGCAGGCAGCATTGTTGTGCTTTGTGAAGTCACCAAGATGCATGGACGCAATTGGAATTGCTCATTTAGGATTTTAATTGTAAGTGGTTGGACCATCACGGGAACATGTGAATTCTTTACGAGAATGACCTGCTCACCAGAATCCCGATATGCAAAAATCAGAAACTTATTCTGACTGACCAAAGCTCTGGTTATTCTTTTCATGGGAGAAGCTGGTTCTCAAAAGGCAAATTGCATCCTGAACTAAACCTTCAGCATATATGACTCGTTTATTTCAAATGAGTCATATATGTAGTACGACAAGCATCCCAAGTCTTAGCCCTTTAGTACACACTAGTACACACCAGCCAAAACATGTTAAATACCAATTCGGTGCTCTAGATTTCATCACTGCCTCATCATTTTGTCTCAAAACGGATTTTTCTTGCCAATATCCCCTTTTCAAAGTGTGGGTACACTCTGACGAAAAGAGCTTTGTTGCACCTTACACTTCAGTCCTGTAAAAAAAAAATGAAAAAAAGTGCCCCTATAAAACCCAACATAAACTATTGTTTTGACAGTGAAGTGTAGGAATTATTTTGGTGTTTAAGCATTAGTGTGTCAGAAAATGCATTCATATACAAAGGGTGAGATGATGAAATTCAAACGCTTTTACATGATTGAACTTCTGCATTTCATCCCAGGTCTTCAATAAAATTTTATCTTGTGTTGAAATCAACCAAGACATAATTAAAAACGGATTGGATGGTTGAAGGCTATCATACCGTGGATGACGTGTCCTTTTATTCCGACATCATGTAAAAGCTATTGTTCAACCCCCATTATTCCATTGTTAGAGTCTCTCTGTTGTTGTGAGTAGGTGAGAAACGAGTGTGGCAAACTGCAGCGTGATATTTACACTGGGGTGCGGGCATCCAATGCGGTCAAATTCTACTTTCTGTCAATTTGGCATTCATAGTAGGGAGTCACTTCATTGGCCTAAAGCTTCAATGTGTCGGCCTCAATATTTCAAATGGGAACACAAACAGCATCTAAACATACTTTCTCCAAATCCAAACAAAAAGTAAATATCTTTAAAGAATGAAGCCAACGGAATGCCATCATATACCTTCACAAATTTGGAAATCAGTCCGCAAAATCTGGTGTTAAAAGTTTCAAGTCCAACTCAAAACCAATTGGCCTCCCTCTAAATGTTAAACTGACCAAACCATAATATTTATTCCAAAAAAAGAAGCAGTGAATGTCAAAATGTAGATGGCACTGTGCAGTGGCTCCCTCTGAGCATGCAACACCCCAGTTTGGTAAATGGGCCTCATAAGCCATGCTTTGTACAGTGGCACCAAGCAAGTCTGATCACTAATGATTTCTGTTCTGCTCTTGCTTTGGACGCTTGCTGCATGCAGAGGACTATGAAGAGGAAGGTATGTTGCTCTAGATTATCTTAAATGATTTACTTTGTTGGGTTTTTTTTTGTGTGCAAAAAGCTTATTTTTGTCCCCCCCTCATACGCCAACTTATTTTCCAAAGAAAGTAATTTAGTCTCGACGTTAGAGCCGACTGAGGTGTCATGAAAGGAACATGATGACCCAAAGACGCAGAGCCGTGGTTAAACAACTCATCTCTACCTCTTCTCTTCTTTGCATGAATGTGATACCACCAGTGGAGGAGGGAGATCAAGATGGTATTTTGTATTTCCAGCTGAGTCGTTGTCGCTTTGCTTGTTTTTGATTTGTTCCCGTGTTGGAATGGGGCTCCCTTTAAGACAACTCCAAGATCATCCCTAAAAACAGTTTCTAAACTATCCCTGTGGGAATCTAGCTGTGTTTTATTTGTTTTACCATGCACCTCTATTAACAGTTATTTGACTCATTGGTGTCAAACGATTGAGGCAACATACTGATTAACTGGTCCCATTTCCTTTGCACACTAATTGACCAAATTAACTGAATAAATCAGGTAATACTACAATATGAACTTGAGGGACTTAACAGGAGTCTGGCAGCGATGTGGTGGAAAGTTTTTCTAAAATTAAAACTCACATCATTCGATCGTCGACTGGAGGTGTGAAACCACTTGCACCCATGTGATGTAACACAGCTTGTCCACACGGATCGTCCCCCTGATTAACCAACAATGTGGATTCCCTTCAGATTGGCGCCTCTAACCAAGTGAACTCTCACCTCTCTCCCTTTTTTTTTCCTTCTCATCCGTATGGTACCCAAAACACAGAAGAGAAGCCAAAGTTCAAGTGAGGAAATTTCTGACTTTTGCGGACATATTTTGTTGTCGCCGCGTGTGTTACTCATTGTGTTATTTCATTACAGACCAACTGCCCCCAAGATCCCAGATGGGGAGAAGGTTGACTTTGATGTAAGTTTACAGTTCTGATCAACGTGTAGCCACGTTTAAAATGTGGACCAACTCATACTACGCTTTTCATTTACTGTACACACATATCATTATGATACTGTAATGGACGTTATAATATTATAAGATGGTACCAAAGCTCTCTCTTGGTGCTTGGGAAATACAGTGAACCCTTGCTACTTCGCGGTTTCAGTGCATCACAGATTTTCTTTCAAGGAAGAAAAAAACGTTCAGAATAAAAAAAAAATGATTCCGAGATTTTGTACATGGCTGTAGCTTGATTGGTTCCCAGCGCTGATGCCACTCCACTGTGAGACTAATAAAGGCATATCCAATCCAAACCAATCCAAACCCAATGACAGCACGATATCTGATGGTTTACCGACTGTTGTGTCCGGAGGAATGAGAGGAGAAGAGTTGCTTTGTCAACGTCTTTATTGTGCCACCATGTTAGTCTACCTGCGGTCGTGACGTCACCGCTGTTTTTCGACCTGTCGCAACATTCTGTAGCAGTGTGACATATGCTACACCGACATGTGGATTGGCTGTGCCCCGCCTGGCACCCCCGTCTGTTTTATCACGTGGGTTATTATTATATAACTCTGTGGATTGTCATCTATCGCAGGTGATCCTGCACGGTCCCCATTCACTGCGAAAAAAAAGCGATTACTGTATATTAAAGCTATATTTTTTTGACTGAGAGATAGATCTAAAAGGGGGGAATGATTTGTTAGTGTTCAAAAGCTCCACTTTAAGCATAAGAAGAAAGACAGATTGTCAGCATTTTTAAATATATGATTGATGAGCTACATAAGCCTAAAAGATGAAATCCCTGTGGAAGGCCAACACCGTTTTCAAGAGTGATGGCATTGTGAATACAAGAATGAAAAATTGATGAAGGCACATTTCTGCTAAAGCTAAGGTAAAGTCCAAAGCAGGAAGTTGAGAAGATTTTGTTAACAAAATAAAATAAAAAGTTCTGCAAAAAATGAGTACCTGAAGCAAACTATAATTGTATCAATATGTCCTAATTGTTTTTTTTTTTCTTGTCAGTGAGGTTGACATATGAGCTTTCGGGATTTATTTAAAATGTGCTTATTCTTATGTTTTTTTTCTTCCTTTTTTTGTATGACCGTTCGGCCTTGGGGAAGAATGAGGGTTTTATTTTATTAGATATTATTTTATTGTATTATATATTTTTACGTATATATTTATCTACATATTTATCTACCTATTTATTTAGTTATTTCTGCATGTATGTATGTATGTATGTATGTATGTATGTATGTATGTATGTATGTATCTATCTATCTATCTATCTATCTATCTATCTATCTATCTATCTATCTATCTATCTATCTATCTATCTATCTATCTATCTATCTATCCATCCATCCATCCATCCATCCATCCATCCATCCATCCATCCATCCATCCATCCATCCATCCATCCATCCATCCATCCATCTATCTATCTATCTATCTATCTATCTATCTATCTATCTATCTATCTATCTATCTATCTATCTATCTATCTATCTATCTATCTATCTATCTATCTATCTATCCATCCATCCATCCATTTATTTACTTATTTTTATTTTTTTACTTGCACTTGAAAAATAATTCACAGATTTACTAAAGATTTTCAGTGAAAAAACCCGCTCTCAAAACTAGTTAAAACAGTGAATTTTAGAGAAAAAAATATGTTGGGAAAGGGGTAGAAGAATGAAAACCCTCAAACTACAATAGCTTATTTTTCACTCATGTTATATCCAGTAATCAACTTTGGTTTGATTCATGCAGGACATCCAGAAGAAACGTCAAAACAAAGACCTCTTTGAGCTTCAGTCCCTGATCGATGCTCACTTTGAGTGCAGGAAGAAGGAGGAAGAGGAGTTAATTGCTCTCAAAGAAAGAATTGTGAGCTGTCCCGCAACAGGAAGGGTTAATTAAGTATTGTTGTTGGGTCCGCGCCGTATGTAACTGTACTTTTTGTTTGGTGTGTTCAGGAGAAGCGTCGGGCTGAACGAGCGGAGCAGCAACGGATTCGATCTGAGAAGGATAAAGAACGGCAAGCCAGACGAGAGGTACAACTTACGTATGCACCTTTCTTCACAACAGGTGAAACTAACTTTTGTAAATGTCCCCATTGTGGGACGAATAACGGTTTTCTGATTCTGATAACACCCACTTGAAGTCCCAGTTTGTGTACCCGTGAATCAGCCACTACTTGTGATTTTACTGCTAGAAGGCAGCAAAAATAAGTTTCTCCAAAGACATAAACTACTGTAGAAGGCCCTGCTGTTTCTTAGCCTCTCTTGATTGTTTGCATTTGCTTCCATTTATGTTGTTTTGATTGTATTAATGTAACAGGCCGAGAGGATAAGAAAGGAGGAGGCCGACGCCCATAGGAAGGCGGAGGATGAAGCGAAGAAGAAGAATGCCCTGGCAAGCATGGGATCAGGCTTCACCAGCCATCTCCAAAGGGTATGGTGGATGATTTATGTCAATTTATCTTTCCTTTCCTAACTCACATTTCAAATGTGCTGTTTGAGTATATATGAAGTGCTAAAATCTCAAACGAAGAATAATGAGTGGAGAAAACCTCCACTGCCTTTACAGGTGGACCAGAAGAGAGGAAAGAAGCAGACCGAGAGGGAAAAGAAGAAGAAGATCCTGGCTGAGAGATGCCAACCTCTGGCCGTTGACGATATGAGTGACGACAAACTGAGGTAACGCGCCAAAGCCATCGAACTCATTGCGATTATTTCTTTGATCGTTTTGACAATTTAGAGATTGGTTCCCATTCTATGAAATGTTGCTGGTTTGTGTTTATCAGGGAAACGGCAAAGCAGATGTGGGAGTGGTTGCACAGCCTGGAGGAAATTAAATACGACCATTTAGAGAAGCTCAAGAGACAGCGATATGAGGTTTGTAAACAGTATGAGACGAATAAATGCTAATCTAATCTAATCTTATCGTATCTAAAAGGTTTTTAGAGACAGCCATCATCCATCAGTATGGAAGAATTCTATTTCATATGGATTGCACAATGTGTGATGTTGATGATACATCTACTCTGGTTCAGTTTACCAGCAGTAACACACACGCATGATACAGATACAGGTTTTCCCATCACATCCAAATTCTTCTGTTGTTAAAGTATCCTGGAAGGACTTCAGCAACTGGACCATCATGCGATAACCAACGCATTGTAATCATTCACTCACTCTTTTTCATCGGGGTTCTCAAACTCCTTTTTTTTTTTTTTTTGCCGCCGGCCACATTGTAGTTACGGTTTCCTCTCGAGGGCCGTTATGAATTTGGGGAAACCATTAGAATGTTTCATCCCCTCCATATATTACATATAAAGTGCACAACAAATTAATGAATATCTAGTTTTCAAATCTGAAGTAAAAAATAGTAATTGTTATTGTGGTGGGCAGTAGTCGAGTGGTTAGCACACCGGCTTCACAGTGCAGAGGTTGCTGGTTCGCGTCTCGGTCCGGCCTCCCTGTGTGGAGTTTGCATGTTCTCCCCGGGCCCGCGTGGGTTTTCTCCGGGTCCTCCGGTTTCCTCCCACACTCCAAAAACATGCATGGCAGGCAGATTGGCCACTCCAAATTGTCCCTAGGTGTGAGTGTTACTGTTGTATGTCTTTGTGTGCCTTGCGATTGGCTGGCAACCAATTCAGGGTGTCCACCGCCTCGTGCCCGAAGACAACTGAGCGACCCTAATGAGGAATAAGCGGTACGGAAAATGGATGGATGGATGTTATTGTGGTTTACATAGGACAATTTGAAATTTCTGCATGGACTTTAGCAAGCATCATGGCACTTGACATGCTTGATTTGCTTTCGCAGGGCCAAATAAAAATGATGATTTTGACTTTGACATCTGTCTTTTACATCAATCTTGAACGCTATATTTCCCACTATGTCTGACATGTCTGCAGAATCTGTAAAAAGATCAAGTTGAGAAGAGGGTTTGATTGTCATGTTTTAGAATTAACAAAAGAAGCAAATAATCTGTAAATATTAATGTTCAATTCCATCATCATCTCTTTTCAGGTGATCTCTCTCAGAAATCGCATTGATGAGCTCCAAAAACAGTAAGTATTCTTTGTACAAGTACTAAAAAGGCAATTCATATAAAAAAAGAGATAGTGCAAGCCACAATCTTGTAAAATGTCTTTGATAGACTTCAACTTCAGAATCAATTTGATTAAATTGAGGGGGAGACTATAAATGAATTGTTAGCTCTGGTTTGATTAGCTTTAGGTCAGTTGTTCAATGCCAGTGTTATTTTATCACTATACAGTATGGATGTACACTGTTGTTGATTTGTAGCTCCATTATTAATTAAAAGAAGTGGCGCGCCATGGGTTTCATCGCGAGGTCTTCAGTAGTGCTTCATCTGAATTGATCCAGATTGAAAAAAGTGTGGTGTGATTTTCTACAAGTCCACCAGAGGGTACTATTAGCCAGGAAATAACTGACCGACCTTTCTTAATGATGTCCATTTTTTCTTAAAAAAGTCCATCTTGAAAATGGCTTTATCAGTAAATCTCCAACCAAATCCATTTCTTCTCCTCCTTCAGCCATTGTGGCTTGAAAAAACTGCAATCAAATCAACAGAATATATTTGCTTGTGCAGCTCTTTACCGATACAGTGTGTCAACTGTGGCACTATGCGCTTATCACTTGCGGGTAGATATACTATGATTGGCTAGTGAATAGCCAATCATTTGACTAGCCAATCATAATTAGCAAAAACTCTGACGTTGCCAACGGCTTCGAGCATCCTTGGGTTACCAACTCGAACTCTAATTGGCCAAAGCAACTGTTTCAGTGCCATTGATTTTTATGCTCCAGAGCCTGCAGAACTGATTGTGAAGGCATCCAGGTAGATTTCTGGTAACAAATGATGGTTGAAATGTGATTGGTTAAATGCTTAAAGGACAATCGACGTCTCCGGACAAGTTGTGTCCATAATTTGTAAAATGGCTTCAAATGACTTCTACTGGGCGAATTTTAATAAGATTCCACCGCATATAGCTATATTTTACGTTTTAAGACTCACGCTGAACATTCAGGAAGTCTTGTTTTTGAGTTGGTGACGAGTCCGTACGTGACGTCAGAAAGGACCGCCTCCTGACCGTAAAAAAGACGGATTGTTGCGTCTTTCCATCACGTTAATGTATTTTGCTCTACTGTTTTTTTTTTTTTTGAAAACCTTGTGTTACACCCAAAAGCCGCCAGCAGAAGGAGTCCAAGCTCCATGGAAGGAATTTATCAGCCTGTGGAAACAGGCTGATTCATTCCTCACAGCTGATTCATTTAATCGATGGCAAACATGTATGCTTTCCTCTTCAGAACTATTTGAATCATATTCAGAACTGGATGTGTAACAAGAACGCATATTCTCCGAATCTGAAGCCATTGTTTTGATTCTCAAGCAATGCAAGACGTCTTGGCGTGACGTCATGAACTGGGGGCGGGACTTTCTAAAAATGCCCAATTCGCAGCTCAATTTTTTGCAGATTTTGGAAGTCATTTGTATTGGTGTTTTGCATTTGAATAAAAATATACTGAGTGTTGTGGGTATTTTAGATGCTATAAAACGTTTTTCTGATGTCAGTTAAAAAACAAAAAAGTCACATCGGTTGCCCTTTAAATACAAAGACACACATCTGGAAGAAGCACAACAGGGGAAAAGCAATGATGGAAGCTGAAAGACAATTTGGAATTATTTAATAAGAATTCAGGGAGAAAATGTAATTAACATCAGTTTTTGATTCAGATATTTCTAGGCCAACAGAAAAGGCCTTGCAGGCCATTCTTATTCTTATCTTATTCTTATTCTTATTCATTTGCCAAAATAATTAGTTTGTTTTTATCAGCAAATGGAGAAATAAATAAATAGCCTATTTCGGATCAGCCATACTGTACAGAGACAATGAACTGACATTAGAAAAATGTTTTATAGTATCTAAAATACCCAAAACACGCAGGCTGATATTTTGAAAAACACCAATAAAAATGACTTAAAGTGTCCCAAATCTACTTCAAATCTGATTTCAGTTTCAGAAGGTCCCGCCCCCTTGTTTGTGACATCATGCCAAGACGTCATGCCTTGCTCGAGAATCAAAACAATGGCTTCAGATTCGGAGAAGTTGCTTTCTTGTTACTCATTCAGTTATGAATATGATTCAACTGGTTCTGAAGAGGAAAGCATACATGTTTGCAATCGATTAAAGAAATCCTTGCGGGTCATTTTGAGGCGTCAGGACTGATGTGTAGCATCCCAGAAAATGCACAAGATGGCGCCCAAGCTCCGTTGGAAATGGGCTGATTTGTCTGCTGGGAATTTGTGTCAACTAGAATCAAATCGTAGTTTTGGTGCAAAACACAACGATTCAACATCGTGTTATTTATGTGTTTTCCTTCTAATTGCGCCATCAACACGGATCAACACGAAGTTTTCAGACCAAACAAAGTACCCAAAATGCATTGTGTGTCGCTTTCTTGGTCAGGGGTGGTCCAAACGTGACGTCACATGGGGATCGTCATCAACTCGAAAACAAGACTTCCTGAATATTCAGCGAAAGTCTTAAAACGTAAACTATAGCTATATGCGGTGGAATCTTTGTAAAATACGCTCAGTAGAAGTCATTTGAAGTGATTTTACAAATTATGGACATAACTTGTCCGGAGGTGTTGGTTGTCCTTGAAAATATATTTCAGTTTTTATTCAGTGACGTCTCTTCATAAAATCACATTCGAAAGCTGAAATCATTTCCCTTTTGTTTGTGCGCCATGCAGTAGCAAGAAAGGAGCTGCCACACGCCGCCGCAGAAAGTGATATATTCGCGCCAGTCAAGCCGGAGGAAACATCGGTGCTCATGTCGCAACCACCACAACCATGAAAAACCTGCAGTACAATCACAACTGGACATCTTGCTGCGCCTGATTTACCTCAATTCAATACATCAAAAGTTCATCATTGTATATGTGTAAAGATGGTGTGACTGTCCAGAAAATAAATACTGCATCTGAAATAATGAAACATGTTTCACCGTTGGATTTATTCATTTTACAAGTTATTTGTATTGTTAGTTTACAAACTTTAAGCAAGACGTTGGCCGTTTATGACCAAGGAATATGTTGCGTTTTTCAATTACCATAACATAAAAGGTAAGAGTGTTGCTGAAGAAGATTTAAATTTGATCTGATACAAATGAATTTTGCCCAAACACATGGGCGGTAGGTTAAGACACTTTAAATTTGCCCTAGATGTGATTCTGAGTGTGAACGGTGGTGATGTGTACTCTGTGATTGCCGGGAAAGGTTACCTCCAGCACGCCCAGCGACCCTTCTACGAAGTGGATCAGATAATGGATGGATGGACCAAAAAATGGCTTGTCAGTAAACAGTCACCATAAATTAAACACTGAACCATATCATTGACTTTACTACCTCTGTCAGTAAATGGATCGTAGATATTCTAAGGTTATATTGTCAATCTGCAAAATATGTGAAACAGGTCGTCTGTGTAAGCTCTCAGTCGTACAGGCGTGGTCCATCGATGAAAAGGTTTCTTCAGCCGTCATCTGTACTTATATATATCCCTACTGTCCAGACGTGGCGGTGCCGGACTCTGCTATGATTGATTGGTCCTTGCTCTCAGGTTGGGGGGAGCAGAGGACTACTCCCTGTGACTCCACTGATTACTTTTATTGTCCTGACTGATTACTTGTATTGTCCTGCCTGAGTATGAGGTCTACGAATGGCCTGATTGCCCCATTACATTTGTTGGGGCAATATTAGACACTCAAATATAGATTCCTTTAATCCTTGAGATCTTAATGCGGAATTACGTAACTTGTGCTTCCTATTTAAGAGTGGAGATGAGAAATTCTGCTGAGTTATATTGCACAAGATCCCATCCAGCTAAAATGACACCTTGAACCCAAATTGAAATTGCACCCTTATAAAAACGTTGATAGTAGTTTTGGTCATCAGACTGGAGATTTAAAATGAGAAATATTTTTTTAATAAATGAATTTGGGTCATAAATTACACATTAATCAAAAATACAAATAGTAATTTTTCATTACAAGGGCAGGTACAATAGCTATTATTTTAAAGTTATACAATATGGTATTATCTTGTATTTTTTCTGATTGTTCATCCAATTACAATTTGATGCTGGACCATTTGGACAGAACATGCAGGCAGATAGAGGTTGTGTAAATACCACATTAAAAAAACTGCCTTAAATTCAGCCCCGTAATCCAAATGGAATCAACTTGATGTGAGGCAGCAACGCCTTCCCAAGTTTCGCTGTCCTTATACTTGACATGCGCAAAAAAGGTAATTTACGGCCTCTCCGCCTGTTGTGGAAAACGGTGTTTTTGGTCCATTCATTTCAGTCCAGTTTTACAATGTGGAGCGCGGTTCTGAGGGGATCCAGGGCCACAGGGACCACACTATCGCCAAGGGAAGACATTGCCTGGTCTGTGTTGATACACTCCACGATGCTGGTTAAACAGTCCAAACTGGAAAGGAGGAACGGTGCGCTCTTGTAAGAATCTGGAAAAGTTAAAAAAGTTGTGATGTGTGACAGCAGAGACAATGAGAGATATGGATGAATTGGCACACTAAAAATTATTCTTTTTTTTCTTTTACAGTCTCTTTTACATCAAATTTACAATAATTCATATGCTGAGGTAAACCCACAACCACGAATGAGTCTGTTAAATAGAAATTGGTCTACAAAAGTCAATTATTTTAGAAGAAAAAAAATCAGAAACTAACCGTCTGTGGTCTGGCCATCGTAAGACGTGTCATTATTTTCACTTGTGGTTGAGCGCGGAGACGACCAATCCACCTAAAGATAAATTTGTTCAATCAGACTTCCAAAATGACAACAGCCATTCAGTAAGGGAACTCCCTGGAGCCCCGAAAACCAAACCACATCGCGTTCTAAATGTTCCTTCTCTGATGCAAATCTTTTTGTTTGGCCAATTAATGCTCAACACATGCCGAAGATTACAACAACACGATGAATATCAATGACGGACTGCCAGTCCATTTTAACGTTGCTACGGTTCAACATGACAGAGACACTCGGTGTGGGATTTAAAAGGAAAACAAATAGCTCATTTTATGTGTTTCTCAGCTGTTCTGGGACTCACCATGCCCTCTGAGCAGTTGGAGCGGGGGCTGGAGGCGTTCACCTCTGCACTAAAATGTTCAAGCACCGGGTAGAAGCTGTCGTCCCTGTTTGACCTCAGCAGAGCCTGCAAAGACTCAATGTAGTCGATTGCATTTCTCAGGATCTCCACTTTGGGCAGCCTCTGGTTCGGGTTGGAGACTGAGCATCGCTTTAAGGCCTCAAATGCATCATTGACCTTACTGAGACGTCGCCTCTCTCTCATTGTTGCCGCTTTCCTCCTATCTTCATGTGTTGTCTTCTTCTTGCAGGCTTTGCAGGCCCATAGCAGACAGGCACCTCCCTGGTGCAGGTCCCGTGGAGCTCGCACATGCTTCTCTTCCTCTTCTGTGACTGGGACTTGATGGTTGTATTGGTAATTGTCCAGGTCATGCGACTTGCGGAGCTCCAGACCGTAAGGTTTGCCATCCAGGTCGTCAAAAAAGTTCATGTCCCCACTGTTGAAGCAAGGATCTTCATAGAATTCATCGGCTGAAGAAAAAGGCAAGAAAAAGTCATACAGATCCATTTTTCCTCCGCGGGAATGTGAAGTTCTTTAAAAGTTCCTCGCTTGACTTCCCCCCAAAAAATTGCTGGACAAAGATGGAAAAATGAAAACAAAAAGGTGATATGGGATTGATTTGGTCTAAAGTTAGTTTGCTATTACTAGGCAGTGTTATGACAGGGATCAGTCACACCTAACAGCTCTGTGTTCTTGGTGACTGTTTATATTCAGTAGCAGTCACTTAAGGGGCAGGGCAATGATGTGACGAACCAATGAGCGCAGGGGTGTCTGAATGCCACGATAAATGTAGCAAGTATAGAAAGTCTTCAAGTAAAAAAAAAAAAAAAACGTATTCAGAGGAATCTAATCGATATTCGCCACTTATTCTGTTTTTCAACTTTTTTGATCTGGTGAGCATGAATGTCAATGGAAAAGTTATAAAACAACAGGGATGCATTTTGCTCATCTCCATTAAATTAATTAAAAATATTTATTTGTAATCACTATTTTGTTATAATTTAATTGTGTTCGGTAAAGGAACATGTGCAACATGAATACCGTACTGAGCAAATGCAATGTATTATGATGATGATTATTATTATTATTATATCATCATTATAATAATAATAATAATAATAATTATTATTATTATTATTATTATAATTCCACATTATTATTATTATTAATTATTAGTATTATTATTATTATTATTGAGTGTTTCCAATGCAGCAAGGTATTGACTTTTCTAAAATACAACAGAAAATAAATGTGTTTCAATTCATGCATCTTATTTGACACACACAGTTAATAACAGATAAAACAAAGTTTGTCTGTTAAGTTTTATCCAGAGTTACAATCAGTAGTACTTTACTCATTAATAAAATGCAGTCAAACCTTAAGGCCTTGAAAGACATGAATATTCTTATGTTTTTCCTTCTTAAAACTTACTTTGTTATGGTTGCAGTGACTGTGGGGAAAAATTGGTAGTATTCTTTTATTAAAAAAGGAAGAAGCAATATTTGTTCCGTTAAAATGGTTGATGTACGTACAGTAAAGTCTCGTTATATCGATATTCAAGGGAGTCCGAAAAATATCGATATATCCGATATCGATATAACGAGACTTTACTGTATTTACTTTTTGCAAATTTCGCCATTGTGGGACGAATAAAGGTTTTCTGATTCTGAGTCTGATTTTCAATGTTAATTTTTTGACCTGAAAATAAGCTTTGTCAGCATTGTGATCATGTTCTGCGTCATCCCCATCAAACTGCTCAGTGAGGCTGCTCATCCCATCCCGTTGAGGAGATCACAAGGTCCTAAAATGGTCTCTGATCTGTGTGGGACAAACAACCCCCCTGCTCCCTCCCTGGTGAGGGTCATCACTGGATAACAGTTTAAGACACTTTGTCTAAACAGGTGACATGATGGAAATTAGCTGGCAGATTCAGTTTTCATTCGTTTTTGCTGAAGGTTCATTTGAAGTACTTATCTGCTGTTTATTTGTTTTTGTCCAACACATTTTATCGTTTGAAGTTATATTTTACTTAAGAGCAATCTTATAGCAAATACAAATGAACAGGTTGATTTGGCTTGATGAAGCATCCTTTTTGGCTCATGAATTGGGTGATAGGAAATGTTGTTCACGCGGCCGCTGCACTTGAACAAAAACATTTTATGGCTTCAGAGATCTATGAGGTGCGTACACGTTGGTGGGATGTCAAAAGTTTAAATTTAGCAGCTCATGAAATCCAAAACGAGTGACCTTTATGCTTTAGCGGGTATTATTATGAAATAATTCACCTCACCTCCTGTCCGAGACAACTCATTCATGTGACAAATTGTTCAATGCTACCAAGAGAGTGTCAATGTCACGGTTTGCAAGGTGGTGATGGCGGTTGCGGATCCCAAAAATACAAAGTATCAAAAGAAAACCAAGATTAAAAGTCCGCCAAGATTAAACAAACACATGCACTGCACACAATGCATACAATTGCATCCAACAGCATTCAATGACATTTAACAATTACCCAACACCGAATGGTCGTGCCAGGCGTCATTTTGAGTGTGACTGATTGGAAACGACCGGCACCTGTGCAGGTGCAGGCGGGGCCGACAGCGCCACCCGTTGGTCGCCAACCAGATCATGACAGTCAATTTAATTAAGTTAGCTGACGTCGTGTCCAAATATTACGTACATTAATTCCACAAGCGTATTCCAACATTTCTACAGACAACTAAACCCTTGTGTCCTTTTTTCCCCCAGAGGTCCTTCACTTCCGACTTCCATCATTGTGTCAAAAACATGAGAGAATCTACATATTTTGCAAATGAATCAAGAAGCGCATTATGCCCACTCGTGCACAAAAATTATGGCCAGAACTGTTTCATGCACCAATAATGATAACATGTAATTCGATAACATGACATACTGTCCACTCTAGTGACTGCTGTCCCTCAAAGGGTTAAATATCCATACAGTACATTCATACAACAACAACAGAGAGGAGCAATTAATTAGGATTGAACAAGAGACACAAATTCAGTGCTCAATTGCACAGTCTGTTGATAATGCACTTGCATTTATGGTATTTTATCCACCTTGGAATCACAAGGCCCAATCACACTTCTTCATAGTATCAAAAAGCCTTTCAGTGAATTTCCCGACTTGTGTTATTGTAATGGTGACAGCCTCGCAATAATTCAACTATCAATTTGTGATTGTTTACAGCTATTTTGAAGTTTCAGAGACGATTCTTCTTCTCCTTTTTGTCTTGTTGAATGTGAATGTCACCACTCCTCCGCATTGCTGATCATATGAGGATGAGTGAGAACAAAACTCCCCTGCATCGATTTACAATCCAAAATGCTGCAATGTTGTGAGCTGATATTCCTGCGTAGGACATTCAAGTATGGATAATAGGAAATCTTTGCAAGATGCTTAGAATAGGAACAATGTCTTCACGATGCCTATAATTAACTTGATTGTTTTGCTAAACAGAACAGAACTATAGAAAATTGCCCAAACACATTTTCAAAATTACATGTACAAAATTGTGAAAATGTAATAGTGTTCATGTTGGTAGATTTATATTCCATTTAAACAGCAACAACAATTGCCGTATGTTTTTGAAAAGTTTCCTAAACACTGTGAAAAAGCATTGAAATTTGCAATAATTTTGATAAATTTGATACAATTGCAGTAATTTAATATATAATAGTATCTTCGTTACCTTGCGTTTCTCTTGGCTGCTATGCTTCCAGTAAATCATTGTATGTGGATACATCTGTGTAAGCTCTCAGTCGTACGGGAGTGGTCCATCGATGAAAAGGTTTCTTCAGCACCGCCCTGTCTGGACAGTAGGGATAAATATATCGGGCCTAAACTACCAGTAAGACTTTAGTTTGCTGACAAAGTTTCTTGGATAAGAAGCGAATGTTGAAGATGTGTGGATGTTGAAGTTTGGGAGGAAATTGGATTATATAGTGTTCATGTTGGTATATATATATATATATATATATATATATATATATATATATATATATATATATATATATATATATATATATATATATATATATATATATATATATATATATATATATATATATATATATATATATATATATATATATATATATATATATATATGGTCTTCCAAACAGTTATTTCTCATAAGACACCATTAAAATAAGAATAATCCGTTCCCAGGTCCCCATAAAACATAATTTTCTACTAAATAAGCCTTAAAACTGCACAAATATACCTTTTTGATGTATAATAAATGTGCTATTATATTGTAATTAAAGAAATAAACTGTAGTATATAATAAAGTTGGTTTATTTACCTTTGTGATGGTCGTTGATGTAGTTGCCTCCGATAATACGATAATACCCTCACTCACATTGTCCCCTGCTAGCTGTTTTCAAGTAATCCAAATTAACAGAAGTTTTTCAACCTCTTCTATTGCCTGAGACCGTTGCTTGGGCAACACGGAAATACCCTTAGCCACACACGCACCCTTAATAGCTGCCTTGTTCTGAAGGATGGTAGCAATGGTCGACATAGTGTAATGGTACTGGGATGCAAAGTCACAGAAACGCACAACTTGTTGTGTTTTTCGATGATATCATTCTTCTGCTCAACTGTAATTTTCTTTTGTGTCTTCTTCAGCTTAACTATGGTGGTGTCTTTTTTGGTCCCATGATAGCAAAAGTACTACACTCGATAACAAACCACGTCTGTGTGGTTTGGTGTTCATCCGCTGAAAACTAGCCCGTCTTTTTGGATTGGATTGGATTGGATTGGATATGCCTTTATTAGTCTCACAGTGGAGAAATTTACATTTCACAGCAGCAAAGTGATTAAAGTGATAGTTTTAGGCATATTATTCGTTATACATTGATTTTAAACTCCACTCAACTATGTCTGTTGTGCTGCTTATTTTGTTTGATTTGTATAGCATTGATAGTTTCTATAATTTCGATGTGATGTGATAGTACCGGGTGGATTAAGGCCTGTTCTAGATGGATGGTTCGCCATTGTTGAAATGCATGTGAGTTATTCTTATTATTTTTTGATGAGGCTGATAATTGTTTCACAAGCAGCTGATGAAAGTCGTGTCAATGCTAAGGTAGAGTTTGACAGGTGTACAACTTCTCTCACGTGGGAGGATAGATCATTTCTTTCCTGACAGGTGGAACAACGTCACACCTGTGGCTAAGAATTATTATTTCCAGTTGTGTAAGTGAGGTAGTTGACCTCTGGGCGCACAGTGACTGACTGTGCAATTCGGGCATGATTCGATTTCTGGGAAACAGAAGTGTGCAAATGGTTTGAGCATTTTCTTTTTCGTACAGCTGATGTCAGCAGCCTTGTCTTTGTCATCTCATTTTATCTATTGCAAAGTGATACAACATCTTTAGCTGTTGTCACTGGTCTGGTGGGTGGTCTCTCACAGGGGTGGCCAAACCATTTTTTTGTTGAGGGCAAACATACAGAAAAAAATGGAAGGGCCACTTCCAAAGTTACCAACTTTTCGAAACATGCTAAACCCAGTCAAGAAAGCAATTATGTATTGTTTGTATTAATCATTAGCTTTCATTTAAAGGTATGATGGCAAATAGTGAGGAGGTTTTCCAATTTTAGGAGTGGTCAACAGAATAGATCCACCTAACAGCAGCCGAATCCCATCACCCCCACCCCAAAATAAATAAATAAATAAATACATACATAAATAAATAAACAAATAAATAAATAAATAAATAAATAAGGAGTAAGGTGACACTTTTTCTTTGTCTTCGGTAATCAGCCATCATATATTAAATACATAAAACACATTTTGCGTCTAAAATTGTATTATCTTCATTGTTCTGTTTTGAGGATTCTTTTGAAGATTTTATTTTTTTCCCCAGCCGTTTTATTTACGTTTGTGATGGTCCTTGATAGCTTGATGGAATATAGTGGCAGGAGGTGGGAGGGAGGGAGTTACTGTTCCTACATTCCTTGAGGACTGTAGAAAGAAGGGTTAGACTATCTTTCATAGGCTTATGCCCAGGGACGGACTTCTCTTCCTCTGTAATGAAAGTCCGGTTAGGTTATCTTTTTCCAAAGAAAGGCTGGTTTCTTCAGCATTAAGCACTTGATGAGGAACCCAGCATTCTTCTTTCACCATCTTGAGGAATGATTCCTTGTAAGCTTCGGCAGCTTCATCGTCAGAACTGGCTGCCTCACCATGACGAATGACACTATGAATCCCTGTACGACGCTTAAAGTTCTCGAACAATAATTTTGTTTTGTTTCCTCTTCGGCTGAGCACTAGCCTGTGGTGGGGTCTTTTTTGCATCCATAATAGCAAATGTTACATTGATTACAAACCACGTATGCCACATAACGTATGCACTCAGAGAAAGGGGGTGTGGAAAAGTAGTCCGTCAGCCACAGTGTCGCTGTTCGGCTGTGTGGTTTGGTGTTCTTCCGCCGAAAACTAGTCCGCCAGCCACCGTGGTGCTCCGCGTTTCCCGAGAACTAGTTCGTATGCCAGCATTATATACTCGAGAATTTAATGTTCGTAAGGCGAAAGGTTCATTAGTTAAAGCGGTCGTATCACAATGAGCTTGAGCATGTTTTGGCGAAATATGCAAACTCTGTAGACCTTTATAACATGGACCGAGATGTGTGAAGGACATCTATGTTCAGCCATTTCATGTAGTGTGAATATCTAAAAACAAAATAGGTTCAACCTATGGCATTAATTTCATCACAAATGTATGTCAGAATTTGCAGTCACTACTATTTATTGAGAAAAATAACTGAAAACATAAGCAACACATTTTTTTCTCACCCCAGCTTGGTAATATTACTAATAAGCACCCTGAGACTATTTCCTGTGATTTGGTCTTGAGAAGAGATCACGCAGCTCTATTCTCTGAGGGGTCAAAGGTTAAATCAATTCAACCTGCTCTCTCTATCTGTTCCTGCTGTGATGAAGCCGTCAGGTTATTTCCTGTTGAGGGGACAAATGTGCATGGCTCTCTCTCGTAGCCGCGGTCTGGCTTTGTCATCAGTAGCCTCTGATAACATTGGTATGTTTTTTCACTCCCTCCTTCTCATGGGAGTAAATCAGGAGAGTCCGGTCCTGCTGTTCAAAGACATGATGTGGAAAAGAGCAAACAGTGAAGTGGTGACAAAACTGACATTGTTTTATGAGCTTGTCATCTGCACAGGAAGTTGAAAGTCATCAGCACTTCCACTCAAAAATAATGCAGTCGCAGTTGAAAGAGAATCATACTTGGATATACAGTACAGTATATGGAATATTTGTATGTGTGTGTCTGTGTGTGGTGAGGACATCCGACTCATTGTTGCTGAAGACCTCCTGTGTGGGCTTTTTCCCACAATAATGAAATTGTCAACAGGTGTGAATGTGAGTGTGAATGTGCATTTGCCTATATGAGAGTTAGTGGGAATCGGCTCCCGGGTGCTGTGACCCTCATGAGCACAAAGGCTGCCTAAAATGGTTGGAACATTCATATAGTCAAAAGCTACTCCGTAGGCTCTTTTTTTTGTCTCCCAGCAGCGTCGCCAACCCATGCAAGGACACAAAGTAAGGGCTGCGGACTTGCAAAACTGATTGCTTGACATCTCTTTTCTCTTTGCCTATTCACAGCAGTATATATATATTTTGTATCCCACATGTACAAATTAGTAGATTTAATATGAGGGAACTATAGGTTTGACAAGAAGGATGCAGACAGGAAAAAAGATCTGTTGTTCAAAAATACAATTCACAATTGCTTTTATTATTTAGTTTCTGTTTTTTTTTTTCAGTCGTCGACATTCCTGCACACAATGAGCAGCGCTTAATAACACCACAACAAAGATTAAAAACCATAAATGGTGCGGTGGTGATTCGGGGGGTTTCAGGAGTACAGTTGTCACGATGATATTTTCAACCCCCCAAACCCTCACCCTACCCCACCAGTTAAACACCAGTTACCTCTCGAGCTAACGGGAAAATGTTTGATGACTGAAACAAAGATTTCTTGTCACATTTTAAGTATACATGTAAAAGGTTATGCACATATATCAACATGCGCATAATCAGGAAGGGTCTATGTGTAAAGAGAATAGTGTTTGGGTTTGAGGATACTGTTTGTGAATAATATACAGGTGTCAAAGTCAAGGCCCGGGGGCCAAATCTGGTCCGCCAGATCATTTTATTCGGCCCGCGAAAGCAAATCAAACGTGTGAAATTCCATCATGCTTGCTAAAGTTCAAACCAAAATTTCAAATTGTCGTATATAAACCACAATAACGGTCATTATTTATATCAAATCTGAAAATGAGTTTTTCATTCATTTGTTGTGCACTCTATATGTAATATATGGAGAGGATTAAACATTTTAATGGCTTCCCCAAATTCATAACGGCCCCCGAAAGGAAAGCATAACTACAATGTGGCACTGATGATGCCACAAAAGCGTTATTCGATTCGGTCCAGAATCTGACAGCATGGATGGAATATCTTGACAGAGGAATACTCACAAAGGTTTAATAAATATTTGTGAACAATAGTTAAGGTAAAATCCGATAGGCTTGATCTGAACACGTCTTTGAGCTTTGAGTTCAGCTTGTAAAAAATGGGAGGAAAAAGAATTGTTGCTTTTATTTTTTTTTCAGTCTATATAGCTTAATTCAAGACAGATAGATAAACATATTATTATTTTTCGCTTGTTTAATTCAGATACTGATCTCCAAAGATTCATGCTGCGGGACTGTTTCATTACAATGAGCAAGGCTTAATCAGTACGTGCGGTAGAAATATGAAACCCTGCTAGTGTTGTTGCAGTTTAAGCAACAATTCTATTTTGAATAAAATCAGATGCTATGAAAAACGTATTACGAAATTAAGCTTCTCCCGTGGCTCACATCTTCTCTGTAATATTTCCTGAAAATTAAGTGAGGTGTGACTGTGTGTCAGAGTGAAAAATCCTGAATATCATATATTGGTGAGTCAATGCTCCGTGAAGATATACTGGAGATTTGATGATGATGATTGCTATGTTGCATGACGGACAAGGAGGCAAATATAGTAATACGTTTATGGTAACACATCTGTTGACAGTAGGCGTACAGTGCGATGCTGTCACTGTTAAGGTTAGCCTCATGTTCATATGACATATACTTATAGTGTAATTAGCACTTCTGTACTGATGAATGACAGAAGTAAGCTTTGTGCCACCAGAAAAGGTCTTAATAAATTCAGATTATATCTTGAATACAAAATTTAACAATTTTAATTTAGTCAAAGTTAATCTTAAAGGACAACCGACGTCTCCGGACAAGTTGTGTCCATAATTTGTAAAATGGCTTCACATGACTTCTACTGAGCGTATTTTAATAAGATTCCACCGCATATAGCTATATTTTACGTTTTAAGACTCGCTGAACATTCAGGAAGTCTTGTTTTTGAGTTGGTGACGAGTCCGTACCTGACGTCAGAAAAGGACCGCCTCCTCATCGTAAAAAAAGACGCATTGTAGCGTCTTTCCATCACGTCATTGTATTTTGCTGTACTGTTTTTTTTTAAACCATGTCTTACACCCAAAAGCCGCCAGCAGAGGGAGGCAAACTCCATGGAAAGAATGTATCAGAGCTGTGGAAATGAGCTGATTCATTCCTCACCGGAGCTGGTCGCCATTTTTCTGCCTCTTTTTGAGAAATCCGCCCCCTCGCCCGTTTGCCTCAAAATGGCCCAAATAAATTCTTTAATCGATTGCAAACATGTATGCTTTGCTCATCAGGACTATTTGAATCATATTCATAACTGGATGTGTAACAAGAAAGCATATTCTCCGAATCTGAAGCCATTGTTTTGATTCTCCAGCAATGCAAGACGTCTTGGCGTGACGTCACGAAAAGGGGGCGGGACTTTCTGAAAATGCCCACTTCTCAGCTCAATTTTTTGCAGATTTTGGACACTTTAAGTCATTTTTATTGGTGTTTTGCATTTGACTAAAAATATCATACTGCATGTTTTGGGTATTTTAGATGCTATAAAACGTTTTTCTGGTGTCAGTTAAAAAAACAAAAAAGTGACGTCGGTTGTCCTTTAATGGTACACTTCCAAAGAATAGATTGCCTTGACAAATTTTAAATCATCTACTTTAGTGGTTATTATCATGGAAAGCCCTAGCCCACCGTTCATTCAATCAAATTTAAGGAGGAAAAACAATGATGAATGGGCACCTCAGCAAATTGTATCTTTGATTTGCATTATTAATATGATTGAGACCAGAGTAGTCCCCCCCCCCCCCCCCTCTGGCAAGGACAAATAGTTGACGGTGCCCCTATTTACCACCAATATATATTGCCCCATACTCTCAAATGGCAGTGAACAAAGTAAAATGCAAGGACATATTTACAACAAACTCAAATGTGAACCAAGTCAAAGCATCTATCCATTTTTTGTTCCGCTCCATCATCAAAATGATAGTTGGGGGTAGTGCTAGGGCCCATCCCAGCTGTCTTCAAGCAGTAGGCAGGGAATACCCTGAACTGATTGACACAAACAACCATTAGAGACACCTAGGGACAGTTTAGAGTAGTCCATTAGGCTGCCACACAGGTTTTTGGAATATGGGAGCAAACTGGAGTACAAAGTAAAAATGGACGCAGGCCCGGGGAGAACAAGCAAACTCCACACAGGACCTCTAGACTGTGAGGCCGACATGCTATCGACCGGTTAGCATGTGCTGTCAGTGGTTCATACATTCAAATAGAAATTTAGAAAGTGAATTATGATGGAATAACGAAAAACATATTTGATAGTTTCATAACATCTTTAAAAATTTATTTTTCTTCACAAGTTTAAAACAAAAAAAGAAATGAAACCAATGTCACAATCACCTTCAATGAAAATGCGTTTTACCAAGTTGGAATGCTTATTTTTGTCTTGGTGGCGAAAGAATACAATTTGATTTTGTCAATCCCAAATAAATAAAGTGTTTCCTGCACAACTGGATTAAAATTTGTAAAAATCACACATAGTGTAATATAGTATTGAAATTTCAAAATGGATATTTGATATGTATGTGAAATTTGATGTTTCAAATAATAAAAAAACAATATTTCCAAAAGAGAAAACATCCAAAAGATGGATCACAAATCAGTTTTCTAAAAGGTCTTAAAAATGCATACACGCTTACTCGGTATTACCATCTACATCTCCACTAAACCTATTTATAAACAAATGTAAACGTTGCAGTGGGGCACTCAAAACATCATTCATCAAACAAAAATGCTAAGTGAGCTTTTTTTAATTCCATTGACAGTTACTCCTTACTGCCAGTTCCCTCAGAAATGTCTATTTCATCATCTCAGACTGAAAATTGCTCAATTTTAAAAGTAAAAGTGGGAAGCAGGTAATGTAAGGACCCGCATATAAATGTAAAACAAGCACAAAAGAATGGATGGTGCCCTCTGATCTACTTAATCTCAAAAGAGTCGTGCGCATGCTGGTGCCTATCCCAGCTGTCTTGGGCAGTAGGTGTGGGACACACTGAATTGGTTGCCAGCCAATCGCAGGGCACACAAAGACAAAAAACAACCAGTTTTTACTCACTCACTTTGGGACAATTTTGAGTGTTCCATTAACCCGCCATGTGTCTTTTTTGAAAGTGGGAGGAAACCAGGATACTCAGAGAAAAAGTTTATAAACAAAGCATAAATCGTGTTTTAGGTCTAGGACTATTTCTATCCCTGCAATGTAAATGTGTGTCTCTTTCTAATGCTTTGGAGGTCCGAGGTCATATGTCACCGTGCGCTGTGTTTGCAGCTGCCAGCTCGATGCCCCTGCACCGATCACTTCCCTGTCAGAGATGCAACAACTTTTTTTGCACCGTATTCCAACAGCCAGAATATTGTTTGACATACTCTAAGGTTCTGTGGGTAGGACCAGTACCCCTGTGTGAAGGGGGCGGTCGTTGCAATCTGCGTTTTAGGACCACTGGCAGGAGCAATCGGTGGGCTCTTGAATGCTGTAGCTGACCCAGGTGGAGTTGCTACTGCAGTAGAGCTGCACAGAGCGCCGCTGCAGCCCCATTTCCCGACAACACTTGCAGAAACGAGCGTACGTGTTGATGTTGTAGTTGTAGATGCTTGCAGACGGACACTTGCCGTCACATGACACAATGTTGACCTACAGCACAGAAAGAAACACGGATGATTGTGTTTGGTACAGATGATATAGTAAAAATGTGAAGTAAATTTTCATTGAAACAACTTCTAAAAAATGTTATAAAACGATGAAAGTAATCATTGCCGTACGCGGCAATGTGTATGAGGAACTCTCGCGGCTTGGAATTGAAGCGGATTTACGTGGGACAGGAGATGTGAGAAAGTCTCTTTTCGTCAATGGATGCAACAGCTTCGTGTTTGCTTGAGTGAGTGAGTGAGTGAGTGAGTGAGTGAGTGAGTGAGTGAGTGAGTGAGTGAGTGAGTGAGTGAGTGAGTGAGTGAGTGAGTGAGTGAGTGAGTGAGTGAGTGAGTGAGTGAGACAGACTCAGTCATGAAACATACCGGTCTGTTACTGCGGCAGTCATTCTTCCTGATAGTCATCCTCACTGTCACTTTCTGACACGACTTGCCATCTTCTTTGCCTGTTCAAACATAGCAGACCAAACCAAACCCAATTGGCACGAACACATAGCATGTGACACAGCAATCACCCTTTAGGAAGTAGTACTTGAAAAAGAGAGGAAGGAGAGCAAACTAATGTTCACAATCATGCAAAAGCTGCAGGGTGAGTTAGGAAATGTTAAAAATGAACAAGCAATACCATACAAACACTTTCTGTGTGCTTAAACCTTAAGGTAAACTAAAATTTGAAAAAAAAAAAATCAGTAAGACAAACCAATACATTTAAGATGAAATGTTTTAGTAAATAGGAGGAGTGAATGTGCTGCATACAGTATGTGTGGTATTTGTATTCACAGTGTTTGCTTTGCTTCCACATACATGTACAGTGAGACCTCAACTTACGAACTTAATTGGTTCCCAGACAGAGTGTGTAAGGCGAAAAGTGTGTATCTCAAAAAAATAAATCCCATAGGAAACCATTAAAATGGGAATCCGTTCCCGGGTTTCCATAAAATATACTTTATATACTTAACTAAATAAGCCTTAAAACTACACACAACATACCTTATTGTATGTATAATAAAGTTGCCATTGTATTGTAATGAAAGAAATACACTGCATTGTATCATAAAGTCATTTGGCGTTGGAGGTCGAAGGTCAAAGGGAATTGCTGTTTGGAAAGAGAGGCGCATTACATGACGACTGTAATTAAAGAAATAAATTGTGCTGTAAAATAAAGTTTTATTGACCTTTTTGATGGTCGTTGATGGCTTATGGAAGGAGAGTCACCTTCCATAAGGACTGTTGGTAACTTAACCTCTGGTGCTGTTCGGTCGTGTGCTTCCGCCGAAGATCACTCCACCAGCCGTGGTGGGTGTGTATTATGAAAATATTGCTTATTATAAGGTTTAATTTTCATAAATTTGACGTTTGTAAGACAAAAAGTTTGTAAGTTGAGGTCTCACTGTATGTGGAATTAAAGCAAACACAGGTGTCAAAGTCAAGTAGTTATTCATTAATTTTTTTGTGTGCCCGATATATTAACCATTCTAATGTCTTACACAAATTCACAACGGCCCCGGAGAGGAAACAGGCCCGGGGCATAAAATGAGTTTGACACCCTTGATATACACTGATGGTCAACATCTGTCATCTTCTTCTTCTTTTCTTTTCGGCTTTTCCCTTCTGGGGTTGCCACAGCGAATCAATGACCTCCATCTAACCCGGTTTTGTGCATCCTCTTCTCTCACACCAGCTACCTTTATACCCTCTTTGACGACATCCATAAACCTCCTCTTTGGTCTTCTTCTCGGTCTCCTGCCTGGCAGTTCAAGGCTCACCATCTACGATTTTGTTTAACAACCCAGTCAGAAACACAACTGCCATCTCTTCGAGGCATTCCATACCTCCTTTGGTAAACCATCAGGCCTGATTGCCTTCACACCCTTCATCTTCTTCAGCACCCTCCTCACTTCATCCTTACTAATCTTTGCTACATCTTGGTCCACAACAGTCACGTATTCTACTCTTTGTTCCTTCTCATTTTCCTCATTCATCAATTCTTCAAAGTACAGGTAATTTTTCCATCTTGCCATCACACTAATGGCACCTGTTAATACATTTGCATCTCTATTCTTAGTCACCCTAACCTGATGCAGGTCCTGACCATCTTTATCACTCTGTCTCGCCAGCCTGTAAAGATCAGGTCAACATCTGTCATGGCTACCCAATAATGTATTGAGGGCAGGGAGGGTGATTTAAATCGAGTATAAAATGGCTGTTCAGATTTTAGTGATGGGCCCTGATGACCTTGAGGAATTCCGTTGTGCTCGTTTTGATTGACCTTTTGACTTTCGGTCACATGAACCACAGCAGAAAAAATCCTGTAGCTATCAAAGTGCTAGTGATGGATAGAAGACTAATCACACTGTCAATCCATTTAATTCTGTGGCATAACCATGAAAGACAGACAAGCTCGATTTGTTTCAGCCGCCGTCACAGCAGTTTAAAGTGCTACAGTGATGATGCCAGAGCCACATTTGTCTCAGTGATGATATACATATTGAATGTGCTTGGATCTTCTGACCGCCCAATCTGCCAGGAGACTACAGTATAGTAATGTCTGTGATTTTTTAAAAATATATCAATTAATAATTTGAGAAAAATAAGAAAAATACCTCTGGCTGTTTCAACGAAAATCATATTGTTATTGTAGTCCTTGTATTTGGCTATGTAGGCATATCTAATTGCCAAGGGCAGTTCATCAAATCACACTATTTTATGTTATAACATTTTGTCCTTGTTGAGGCAGGATAAACTCTGTGAACGTCTTTTGTCAAGAGTTAGGCACAGTGATGGTTTGTGTTATGTCGCAGTTGTAACTGGCGGGTATCTTGTCATTGGTTGCCACGACAACAAAAGTATAATTTATTTAGACTTGTTGTTCTGTAAAAGTGTTTGTTTCTATGCGAAACTTTATGTGTGTGTTTTTCTAAAAATCGTCTTCGATACTTTATTTATAATGTTTGTCATTGTCACTTCCGCTTCCGTGTCAGATGTTTTAGATAAAAGCGAGTACGGCGGGACAGACGGAACATCTCGAGAGAGAGACACAAGCAGAGCAACTGTTCGATACAGAACGACAGTCTCGAGAGAGAGAGAGACACAAGCAGAGCAACTGCTCGATAGAAAACGACAGTCTCAAGTCTATGTCAACGTTTATCTACTTTCGGTTAATAAGGTGCACACGGTATGTTATTAATTTATTATATTTATCATAGACTTGAGACTGTCGAACAGTTGCTCTGCTTGTGTCTCTCTCTCGCGACTTTCGTTCCGTCTGTCTCGCCGTACTCACTTTTATCTAAAACACCTGGCACGGAAGCGGAAGTGATAATGACAAACATTCTAAATAAAGTATTGAAGATGATTTTTAGAAAAACACACACATAAAGTTTCGCATAGAAACATTAAACACTTTTACAGAACAACAAGTCTAAATAAATTATATTTTTGTTGTCGTGGCAACCAATGACAAGATACCCGCTAGTTACAAGCAGTCATAGGGACTCGAGCTCCCACGAGGTGAGAGTCTGACAGTCATCCTGCTCTGCATGTCTTTTACCCAATCGCTTTGTGATCAGTTCATTTGAATCTAAAAAGACAATTATTTGTGCCAATGACATTCATTTATCAATTCTGTGTCACATTTGGATGGCAATGTGTACTCGTTTTTTTTGTATATACGGGGTGCTTTGTCGCATTTATTTTTATTTGTGTGTACAAATTGCAGTGTAATAACGGCTTCTTAAAATATATTTTACTCAGGTTATAACATATGATGTATGAAAATGTTGATGCAATCAACTATATCTTGTATTGTTTGAATTGCTGGTTTAAAAGGTGGGCATGTTTTGTTGAATAGAATCACCAGGACAGGCCGACATTCACACGCTCACTGTGAGGAAACAGTGAATCCGGCTCAATTTAACCTGCGTAGCAAAATGTGTCACATAATAGTCTTTGTTTCTCAACAATTTGGTGTAAGTATGGAGCATCAGGCCAACCGTCTACAGCACCTACTTGGTGAAAATGAGCACAAACCCCAATTTGCATCACTATTTACTATTGAGGGCATGCAGACATCTAAGGCCAACGACTGGGCCTCTACCAAAAGCACATTGTTGGCAATGAACAATGCACTGCCCAGACAGTGCGAAATGTGAAGCGAATGTAGTTTTGTCTACAGATAGTGAAGGCAGAACAAACATATATCCTGTATAAGTTGCAGTCCTCTCATGTGTGACCTCTCTTTTTTGGTCTCGAAAGGACCGTCACCTCATCTTGAGCAATAAATCAAATACTCGTACATCTGCTGTAATATAGAACACGGTAAAAATTGTGTTTATGGTTCTGACAGCCTTAGTTGTAATGGATATTTTTTATGAGAAATACAATAAACCCCCGGTTCATCAATTACACCCAAGCTGCATTCCTGCAAATAGCCTTCATGTGTTTTTTACAGTACAGACGCTCCCCAACTTACAAACAAGATACATTCCGAGCAGTCGTTCATAAGGTGAATTCGTTCGTAAGTTGCTTGAGTGCTATATTTTGTATGGAATGTATGTTTAAAACTTATATACGTATGTTTAAGGTTTACATATATAGTATGTTTAAGGCTTGTATAAGTAACCTGGTTTGTACTGAAAAATAAACATTTCATAAAATATATGCTCTATAAAAATACAGTACATAATGTTATGCCTGGTGCTTGTGAGTTGCATGTTTGGGGGCTGGGCTAGTCCGGGGAGCATGACGTCACAGAGAGAACAACAAGTAGTCCGCGAGAGAGCCTGAGCAGAATGACTGCGCGTGAGTTGTGGCGGAACAAGAACTCCGGTATGATTGTGCTGCAACGTTTGCTTAATCAAAGCCTGACCAGCTGTGCCAGCAACTGTGCGCATCATTTCTCACGCCGAGGGGCATTACAATATAAACACGATGCAAAATTAAAAAAAAAAAAAAAAAAAAAGCACTGTGTAGTATTACGCCATGGCGCCACCTGTGCGGCTGCCTCTATCGCAGTTCCTAACCCTGGTTAAGTCCCATTCCGTCCTACTACTTTTTTTAAATGTTTTTGTCCAATCGTGTTTTGCATATTTTTGTCTCGGAAATCTACGGGGCGGAGAGGGGCATCTTCATTTCTGCTCCTCTCTGTTATTTTTTACTTTTTTGTGACTCCTGTTAACGGGAAACCACTCGCACCATTGTTTACAGTCGAGACCAGCTGCCAAATGTGGACAATCTGGATTAGTGGGCAGTTGTGATTATATAGTTTTGTTGATTGTTGAGTTTTGGTGTTTAAATATACAATGAGCTTGAAACAAGTTTTCGGGTGGAAACTATATGTTTTAATGAATATAAGTGAAACACATAAAAAAACACAAACATAAAAGGTCTCTCTTAAAGGTGGATTTTGACCTATTTCGGATTATCTGAACAAAAGGGGTGATTGTGTAGCAATTAAAGTTCTGTCGCGTGTGCATGCGAGTGAATGTGTTTGTGTTTGTGTGCGCGTGTATGTGTGTATATGTGTGTGCGTGTATATGTATGTGTGTGCGTGCGTGTGCGCGTGCGTGTGTGTGTGTGTGTAGCATGTAGTTTCAACTCCAGTAAATCAGAAATTAGATCACATTTGAGAGGACTGTCCTGCTTGGGACCCACAATTTGCTATCAACTGTTCGGTTCGGTTTGTTTTATCAGTAATGTCATGGAGAGAGGAAGTGCATTGTTAAATATCAACAATAGCACTGGTCACTCTAGTGGTTTTTTTTTTTTGGTACCTCGTTCACAGTTTGTGCTTATTGTGGGAGTCAGGGAGCTAACAAGGAAAGGGAAGAGAGGGAATCCAGTACCTGGTGGGATTTGTACATGTTGATAAGCTACAGCACATCAACCGCTGATCCACTTTAATGTATTCCGGTGCTTTTTTAAAATGATGATTTAAAACAGCAGTCTGTTACTTTCTCTGAAAAGTACACTGAATAAAGCACGCATGTGTGAATACTAAGATGACAATCGCGAGGACAAAACAAGAGACAATTTAGATTTTCTTTGTCGGGGAATTTAAACGGACCACATGGAAGAATATTGTGATGGTGGGATGCAAGGCGACAGGCGAGTGACAGCTGGAGCCTATGGCTCTAAACTAATGACAGGACATTACAGCTGTGCTATGCTCGCATCACAAACTCACATGTCTTGCAACATCCGTCCATGTAACTTACAACAGTCCCTCCAATCTGAGTACGAAAGAGAGCAAAAATCAGGAATCATCAAAATAACTCAGTTGATCATAGGTTTCATTTTGCCGTGGGTGGAAATGAACAGTTGTTTATAAAAGGTAATGATAGACAATAGAAAGAATAGAAGTTATCATGTTAAAAGTTTCATTCTGTTATATGCTTAGTTGGCCGAACAAATGTGACTACAAGGCCTACAATGGAGCAACGAGAATCTGGGGTCAATTTGAGACAAACAGACACAACCTGTTAAACTGTCATCCTCGAGTCAGAGATATATCTAACTTAGGACGGAAGGAAGTAATAGGTACACTCCTGCAGCCAGGTTAAAAATCTATCAGTTCATGGAAAGACCACTCATTAAAACGTCTACATTCTGTTGTTTGACGGATGTTGGTGGTTGTACCAGGGGACGACTTGAAGGAATGTCTATGGGACGTCCAGGAGCGTGGTATTCAAATAAAGAAGGTTGTGTTTTACTTATGTATCATTTGAATTTGTATGCACTATGAATAAATAGCTTGGCAGAGGGCTGCAGAAGTCGGGTCAGACGAGAAGATCTTGCGCAGTGGCTTCATGAAAACCCCCCCCCGCCGGCAGTAAAAGACAATTTTCCTGTGATCGAACCTTTGTTCAAAGTGTCAGAGCGAACATCTCTGACAAGTAACAAATAAAATCATTTCATCCAAGTATACAACTCATCCTCCTTTGGATCATGAGTGAGCCTCTCCTCGATGAATTCGGGGGAGAGGCCAGGCAACTTGTGTTTTGGTTGGCAATTGTAATAATAAAAATAATGGCAGTAATGACAAAAACAATAATATATTTTTTACCCTATGCTCAAACGGACACAACCAACTATTTGTACAATGTGTTGGTGTGTGTATGTGTGTGTTTGTTTGATAATGCTGACCTTGATACACTCTGTTTCATTGAAGGGGGGACAGCTGAAGGGATAGGAGATCAGCGTCGGGCCAGAGGGAGTGTCTGCGCATTCAAACTTGAGGCAATTGGACACCCATGATTTTCCTGCCTGGAAACACTTTCATATTAACGACTAATCTATGTATTGATTGTATTGACGCTCTTTGCCCACCTTATAGAGAACCATCGACCCATTCTCATGAGTGTATAGACAGGATATATTCTTACAAATGCCACAGCATGTTGACTGGTCTTTTGCGGGGCTATAGATCTGATTCTACAACACACAACCATTGAATTGATCATGAATCCAGGTTTCATTTCAAAATCTAAATTCCAGTTCCTAGTCAGAGAGAAGGAACATTTATTTGAATAAAATACCAAGAAAAAGAGTTTTCAAATGTTTCACTTTAAATTAATTGAGACAAGTGAGGATTTTCTGCATCAAAAAGGTTGCTGGTTTATATCTTACGAGCTGGCAGAGGGCAGAGCAGTTGGTGGTGCTGGTCCGCAGTAAATGATAACCACTTGACATGTCCATGACGTGGCTGCATTGTCGATTGTAGCATAAACCGTTCTCTCCATATTCCACCAGGTCTGACCGGGCCGCAGCAGCCCCTGTGTCATGCCTTGGTACACACACACCGCCTCTCGCACTGCACACACATCCACTGTTATGGTGATGACATACGATATGATTTGGAGATGAGGCAAACTGTTCATCAATACAATACAATACATATTGATTTATATCAGAATCAGAATCATCTTTATTGCCAAATATGTAGAACACACAAGGAATTTGTTTCCGGTAGAACACGCTGCACTAGTATCGTCGTCAAAAAAAAAAAAAAAAAAAAACACAAAAACTGCTAAGTGGCACTATACAGTTCCATTTTGGCTACTGTTGAAAGGGTTCAAAGAGTTAATGGCTTGGGGGAAGAAGCTGTTTAAATGTCTGCTGGATTTGGTGCGCATATAGCGCTTTAACAACAGCCAAAGTTGCAACAAAGCGCTTAAAATGGACAGGTATCATATGCGTGAAATAAAGCAGTCACAAAGTTAGTAGAAAGGACCAGGAAGTGAAACCAAGATCAAGTCGGAATCATGCTGAGTCGAATGCCAAGGAGTGCAAGTGAGTTTTGAGACGGGTTTTAAAGATGGGCAACGAGGGGGCTTGCCGAATGTTCTGTGGCAGCTCATTCCAGAGAGTGGGACCGCCAACAGAAAACGCTCGATCCCCTCTGAGCCTCCGATTAGCTTTTCGCACATCTAGTAATGTCTGCTCAGAAGACCCAAGGCGTCGTGAAGGTGTGGAGAGATGAGCTCGGAGAGATAAGGAGGACCGAGGCCATTTAAAGATTTGAAGACAAATAATAAGATCTTGAAAATAACTCTAATATGTATAGGGAGCCAATGAAGGGATGCCAGAGTAGAAGTTATGTGCTCCCTCTTACGGGTACCAGTCAAGAGGTGAGCAGCAGCATTCTGGACCAGCTGGAGATGCTTCAAGGAAGATTGGCTGACTCCAAAATAAAGCGCATTAGAGTATTCGAGCCGATATGTGACATGGCATGAATTACTGCTTGAAAGTGCTCATGAGAAAGCAGAGGTTTTATTTTAGCCAGTTGCCCAAGATAACAGCAGCTTGATTTAACAACAGCACCAATTTGTCAAGTTTAAAGTCACTGTCCAGTTTAAGGCCCAAGTTTGAGACTGTTGACTCCACATAAGGAGCCAGTGGTCCCAAGTGAACAGGATGAGGTGTACATGGTCCACTGGGCCCAAACAGTATCACTTCTGTCTTATTTTTAATGAAGTTTAATAACTTTTGTGCCATCCAGGTTTTGATTTCCTCCAGGCAGGATAAAAGTGGCCTGAATGAGAGAGTGTCTTTTTTGCTCTGTGGGATATAGATCTGACAGTCATCTGCATAGTAGTGGAAGGAAATACCATGTTTCTTTAGGACAGAACCCAGCGGGAGCAGATATAGTGAGAACAACATTGGTCCCAAAAATGAGCCCTGCGGAACACCTCATGACAGAGGGCAGTACGTGTCTTAAAGCAGCGAAGACGAACACAAAAGGTTCTGTCAGAAAGGTAGGACTTAAACCAGTCAAGAGCACTACCAGTAATGCCACCAAGTGCTGCAAACGAGACAGTAGAATACTGTGATCCACTGTATCAAATGCTGCAGTCAGATCTAATAAAACCAGACAGGCGTAATCTTCAGTGTCATTGGCCAGGAAGATGTCATAAACCCATAACAAGGCTGACTATTTGCTATGCATCGTCTAGAAACCTGACTGGAAGACCTCCAAGATGTGATGATCATCCAAGACAGATTTGAACTGCATGTGCACCACTTTTTCAAGCAATTTTGCGATGAAAGGCAGTTGGGAAATAGGCTCCGCATCTTGATCAAGACCAGGTTTCTTGATCAAGGGTTGGACAACAGTGTGTTTAAACTGTTCGCGAACAATGCGAGCATAGAGGCTGCTGTTGATAATATAGTTAAGAATGATGTGCCAATACTCTTACTTACTTCCTTAAAGATTTGTGGAGGAAGAGAGTCACAGGGGGAGCCAGATGGCTTAGACTGGCGAGCCACATCCTTTAAAAGGTTCAAGGACACAGCTTCAAAGAAATTTAGCAGGGCGGAACGTGGAACATTGACAGAAGGGTCGAATGTGGTGTTTGAAGCAAGAGTCCTAGCAGTAGAAACCTTATCAATGAAAAACTGAAAGAATATGTTGCACATTTCGGGTGAAGGTTGCGACCAAGTAGGCAGAGGGGGTTTGAGTACAGAATCGATGGTTTTAAATAGTGTACACGGGTTATGATGGTTAGCCTGAATAAGGTCCGACAAATATTCTCTTTTAGCCACGTTTACTGTGATTTGGTAGTTATACCAGCAGTCCATCAGTTTGGAAAAAAAAAAACAAATATATACAGTAAAGTCTCGTTATATCGATATCGGTTATATCGATAGTCCCGCTTATTACGATACTATTTCTATGCACTCACGGAGAAAATTACATGCGCGCAGGGTCGGATATATCGATAGTCCCGGTTATATCGATATTTTTCGGACTCCCTAGAATATCGATATAACGAGACTTTACTGTATAGCCATTTTGCAATCCAGATGCTGGTGCACCCTGAGTTGAACTTGAGTTGAACTTTAATTTGGGTGGGCGTGTGGATGGGAGATGGGGTATAGTGGAGGTTTTGACAATACCCCCCGGCACCCCATCCACCTTTCAAATTACTGCTGTGGACTGCAAATTTCCCCATTGTGGGACTAATTAAGATTTTCTGATTCTGATTCTGAATCTCTGATATGGACCAGCCATTCGGAAAATTGAAAGCTACCACCTGCCTGGTGAGATGCAATTTGTTATTTTAAATATGGTGTTCTTTCCACAGGGTATTTAACAAAGTTTTAGCCACTTAGGATCAACAATACTCACCACACTTGTATCTTTTGCAGCCACATTGATTCTGTGAGTCAGCCAGCAAGGACTGCTCCAGCTGAGAAACCTCTCCCTGCACATCAAAACCAACAGTTTACAAACTGAACAAATTGTGAGCATCTTTTTCAAATAATTTGGACAGAGTAACTGAACAAAAAACATTTTCTTCTTTTTATTTCAATATTTATAGTTTCCCATCAACAAACCAATGTTCTGGTGGAAATCCGATGCGTGTACCTGTTTCTATCAAAACCCTAAACTCAAAGTAAACAACAAATGTGTTGAGACAGTTTCTCCGAAAAGGGGAACAGACCAAATAGTGACATGATATCAGCAGTCCTCCTTGCACGAATAAAACCCTCAAAGTGACACTTCATCAAAGGTTCCTCAAAGGAGGCAATCAAAACATCTTCATCATATCGGGGAAAAGCGATTAACAATAATCCTGGCAGAGACAAGCCACAGGAGTTTATGTTTTTTTGTAAGAAATAAAAATATACTATATCTCATCATGGGACCAGCTCATTTTGAAGAAACAAGTGCAGGATTCTTGTTAATTGCAACAACTAAATCACGTTTAATTATGACTCGTGTTTTTAATGATTTGCTTCAGAGTTTTTTTTATAACATCCCACCATTCTAGGAACGCCTTAACCGATACATCCAAAATAAATAACTTAATTAAGTCTCTGAACCTGAAACTGGTCTGGCAAAATGATTAGAGATCACTGATGAAATATTATCAAAGGCAATATTAAAACAACTCGCATACACCTCATATGTTTCACAAAGGAGCGATCTAAAAACAAAACAAAAACAATTACATTTTTTTTTTTTAACAAAATGTACACACCAGTTCACATTTAGGAGGAGTAATCTGGTCACAGGAGCACACTGGAAAAAAAGCAAACATGACATTGAGGGTGTAAAAATTGAACGGATCAAGCAATGTACAGTAGGAAGAGAAACATACTGTCAATGCAACACATCATGATAATATATTTCACATCTTGCATTTTGTACCGCATGTGTAGTTGGGACAGCAATGATCTGAACTGGACACTGACACGAGTGACATCCCAAAGGGACAGCTGAGCTGAGGGCACCTGGAAAGCTCACATACTACACACAAAAACACACACACACGTACACGATTGACATGAAGTTGGGACGCTAATACAAGTATTTGCAAATGTTCATTATCTTCAATATTTCATTGAATACACCAGTGTCTGAAACTCATGACAAAAAGTTAGCGGACACCAGGGCAGAAAAGTTGCCAAACAAACGTTCGTTTGGCAATTCGCATACTCGGCACGGCAGCCAATTAAAAGCCTGTTTCATGCTTGGGACTATACCGTGACTGTAAAGTGTACTTGAGAGTTTTGAAAGGCGCTTAGAAAGAGGAGTCCACGTGGCTTGTAGCGGTTTTCTAGTAGCTTTTGCTTTATTAAAAAAAAGCAAACGTTTGATTTGAACAAAAAGCTTTTTTTTTCTTCAAGTTGTCGGCCGAGATGTTTTGAAAGTTGTACGCCCAACGTAAAAGTTGTACGCCCCGGGCCTACGGGCAGATGTTATTTCAAACACTGAATACACGATAAACATAAGATGTATGTAAGATGTATAAGATTGAACATTGTGGTCATGAAGCAAATAATCAGGAACTCTGAATGTGTGTCTGAATTGGTATTACACATTCAAACAAAAACGCTGAGACAGGCTCATGGAAGATGGAAGGTATCTATGGTGTGGATGGCGACCTCGACCCTCTGTTCATGTGCGCATGCAAACTCAGAAGGGAGTCTGTCGGGCAAAGACGGACAAGTGGTAACTATTGATAGTTTGACTTTCAGTTTTACGAACTTGCTTTATGCTTACCAGAAGAACTAATTTGCACTCTTTGCAAATCCAAATTCAAGTATCATAGCAGTGCCATGTCGAAATTATTGATCATAATCCATAAATGTACATATTTAATATATGAAGGAATTGCACAGTTACTCTCAAAAGTTCAAGTGTAAAATTCAAGAGTAAAAAAAATAAAATAATAAAATAACATAAAGAAGTGGTTTTGGTTTGGGAAATGTTTGTGTTTGTGTGAACTGACCACATTGGTAAGTGGGGCAGCAGCGGTTCGTGGTGTCCCGGTCCACAGTCAGAACTTCCCCATCCTGACATAGTGGGGGTGTGTCCACACAAGATGAACAGACTACAGGAAACATATTCGCACTGAATCACCATGGGTGACACAAAAATGATTTGCTGCGGCTACACTAGTTTCTAAAGTGAATTTTTAGAAACAGTCGATACTTACCGCAGATGTAAGTAAGGCAACAGCTATCGTCAGCTGCGGCTGCAATTAAGGACTGGTCACTTCGACAGTTGGGAATCTCTGCCTCACAACTTGTGGCATCACACTCTGGAACCAACGTAAAATTCGTTAAGGTCAAGATCAGGGATGAATAATACACATGTGGAATTTTTACAAGAACAAAACTGTTGGAATGCGGAATAACAATATATCAAAGTGTTGATGAAGTCAAGGCTTGCTTCAGTTATGAATGGGGGGATTAAAAATGTGATCAACAAGCATGTGTTCGGAACCAATGAGTCTGAACTATGTGACCGCTAGCAAATAAAGTAAAAGTTCTGAAAATATGCATTTTGAAAAGGAGCACTAAGAATGTGTACTTTAGCTGTCATGATCTGGTTGGCAACCAACGGGTGGCGCTGTCGGCCCCGCCTGCACCTGCACAGGTGCTGGTCATCCCGATCAGTGGCGGACTGCCACGTTCGGATTGGCGACCAATGGGTAGCGCTGTCAGCCCTGCCTGCTGCCTCGCAGGTGCTGGTCGTTCCCAATCAGTGACACTCAAAAGGACTCCCGGCACGATCATTCGCGGTCGGGTCATTGTTGTATGCTTTGTATGCAATTGTATGCATTGTGTGCTGTGCATGTGTTTGTTTAACCTTGGCGGACTTTTACTCTTGGTTTTCTTTTGATATTTTTTTTGTGTGTGTTCAAATGATTTTAACGTTTTCGATTTTGTTCCTGTTGACCTTATTTTAATACAATTTGTCAAACACAACCTCCTGCTCCCTCCTGCCTGCTTTTTGGGACCCACATCTGCCATCACCACCTTGCAAACTGTGACATTAGCTAACCGTTGGTGTTGTCGGTCTGAGCCAAGTCAGTGAACTATATGACCCAAAGTTAAATTGTAGCATTTGGGATAAAAGAGCGACCTTTATAGGTAGTGTGACCGTTGTGATATTTGATATCTATATATTCAGCTCTTACATCATTTGCTCAATGCAGTTAAGTGAAATGTCTACTTTCGAAGAATAAATTATTTGGGGGATGAACACCAGCAAAATACACCCCAGTAAGAGATTCGAAAACCTCTGTTCTCTCGAATATTTTGTTGGAATTTTTTTTTGCATGTGATAAAATTTGTTACAAACAAATTTTTTCACCGGTACCAGAAACAATAGCCCTCTGTTAAGGCACCCC
Organism: Hippocampus bargibanti; assembly: GCF_051943395.1. Classification (NCBI taxonomy): domain Eukaryota; kingdom Metazoa; phylum Chordata; class Actinopteri; order Syngnathiformes; family Syngnathidae; genus Hippocampus; species Hippocampus bargibanti. The sequence goes on along the minus strand of NC_142736.1, from coordinate 11,196,851 downwards.
TGTTGATTTTTTTAATAAAGGCCTGGGTGATGTGGCCTTAAAATGTAATTCTCAAAAAAAGAACATTTCTCATTTTACTAATCTTCTCCTACTTGCTTGTAGAAAACAACTAATAGCATTATTCAGGCAGTTTTGCTTTTCATTTTTTTTATTTTTTATTTTTGCTTTTTGAGACTTGCTTTCTTTCAAGGTTTTCTTTGTTTTATTTTTTAGCATGAACTTGTATGAACCTGAAAGTAAGAAATAGTAAAACAAATATTTTTGTCTGTTTTACAAAACCAACTCCCCTCTGTTCACAGCCACATGGTTAAGGTCAGTAGTGCACGTCAGTCGAGAGCTGATTTGAATTACAGAAAGTACTAAATATTTCAAATTAACTGATAAAAGGGATGAATTGCCCAGCACTGGGTTTATTTTGGTCAGATGCTGTCACTGTATACTCACCACAAACGTAATCTGGACAGCATGAGTCCTTTTGGTAATATGACACCAGTTTCTCTCCATATTTACAGTCCGGAGGCAGGAGCTCACAACGAGTCAGATTACAAACTGCAAAGTCAGATGGCATCATTTTATGTTTTTATAGATTGCTAATCGCCATGCTGCACTGGCAGTAGACACTAGAAAGCTCCTCTGGGGCCTTACCACAGACTTTTCGGGGGCAGCAATTAGTGTCATCTGCCAGGCTGACAAGTACCTCCCCGACTCGCTGACATACAGGCGTCATGGCGGTGGAGCAATTGTACTCCACCGGTATAACTGTGTCCTTGTCGCAGCGGTACATACAGCAGGAGTCCTTCGAGGCCTTCCACACTTCACCGTGTGCACGTGGAACCTCGGAACTGTCTGTGCAGGCTACACAAATATCACAGTTGACAACTCCAAGTGCTTATGTGCCCCCCCCCCCCAAACAGACCAATATAAGAGGCTCGTACCACACTTGCTGGAGGGTATGCAAAGGGCAGTGTATGGGCGATGGAGCAAAGTTCCTTCAGGGCAGGCACAGCCCTCAGTAAGGCCTGAGCAGTGGGCTGGTTCTATGTCAAAATCCTGATTGGGACATGACTGAGACGTGCAAGCTGGCAGACAGGCTTGATAGCGCATAGTTTCAGGGCACATGAATGCTATAGGAAGAGCGATGAGATCAGTTTACACAAAGGAAAAGGAAATGAAGAACATTTCTGCGAATAAAAAGAGAAAATAGTACCTATATCAAGGAATTGTGTCGGTGCCCAAATGGTTTTTAGGCAGGGTTTTAAACAGGTTAAGGCACTATGTCTATCGACACTATGTGTCTGTCCATCCACCTACCTACCTACCTGCTTATGTACGAACCTACCTACCCAACAAGCCCAAACCCATCCATTCATCCATCCAGTTTTTCTTTTTTTTTTTTTTTTTTTTTTAAAGCCACATTGAACTAGTATTTTTCTGTCTGTGTGTGTGTCTGTCTATCTATCTATGTATTTATTTATTTATTTATTTATTTACAGTAAATATAAATGAAAATGTGCTCTCACTTCCATAGAGTGATTTCTAGCTTTGGTACTCAAAGAGAGTTACACTGTTTCTTTCAGTTAGTTAATGATGCAGCAAGTGAACATCCAGTACCGTGCTCAAGGACACCAACAGGGTCGCAAAGGCGGAGGACTGAACCCCCAATCTCTGGGTTGAGAGACAACCTCGACCACTCAGCCATGCCGCCTTAATATGACAACAGGAAACAGGCAATTTGGGCTCGTAATTATTTCACAAGCCACCCATGATCCATTATTCTCAAATTTTAGGATTTGCATGATACAGTTTAGATGATTGCAGCTGGCAGACAGCATTGAAATGGAAATTCAATGCTGACATGACGTTTCATCCGTGGCTGTGGCGGAAGGGTTGGCTGTTCAAATACCGCTCTGTCCGAGTTATCGATCGTTGTATCCTTGGGCAAGACACTTCACACACCTAGCCCTCAGGTGTCACTCACATTTGTGACAACTTCACGATGTGCCATTTTAAGATCAATCCATTTTGAATGTGATATTTATGGTTCAAATGTGCTTTACAAGAATAACAAAGGTCTTCATTTCAGAAAACATTCCAGATTTTTACAATATCAGAGCACACTTGTCTATGTTCTCTCTTTGCTGACACAAATGCTTGAGAAATCGCAATTACAGTAAAAAATGCTAAATGTGTTCTTACGACAGAAATCTGTTCTCCTCCACTCGACACAGATGTTGAATTTGTGGCAAGAGGCTACATAGGCAGCCAGTGCCACACACTGGTTGTTCACATACTCCACATCTTGGACCCAAATTTCACAAAATGTGCTTGGAGAGACCTAGAAAAAGAAAAATACAATTTCATTCAGCATTTTTGAAAGATAACGACGCTCATCCTTTTGATCCACGAAGGATCAAACTCCCACCCCTCCCTCGAAGGTCCAGGACCCCGATGAAGAACTGTGCCTTGTGGGCCAAACTGTTAATCGGTGGCAAAAGCACAACAACATACTAAATGTGTAAACCTACGAAGGCATGGCATGGGAAAAAGGCCGGTTTCTGCAGCATGATCAGGCACTGGGAGCAGTCACTTGTGGAGCAGTTGAACTCTCTACGCCGACTATGACTGACGTAACTGGTGGTGTTAGGAACGTGCCAGCTGTCGATGAAAGCCCATGGATCTTCGTTTCTCCCCACAGCCGTGCCATTGGCCAGCGTCAAGTCATTACTTGGGTCTCCATCACAGAAACCTAACGGGTAAGGTGGGAGTAAATACAGTGTGAAGACATTTTGAACATATTGTCATCAATGTATACTAAAGTGCGATGTTCCACCGCCAAGGTCATGCATTTCAATGATTGCTAACAAAGAGGGCGGGGGCGCTGGGGGGTAAGGGGAATGGAAAAAATATTTGTGAGTCTGTGTGCATGTTATTAAAATAATTTATTTCAGTGCTGGTGCACACAATACCCAGAGCATCTTGTCCAATCCAGTGCAACAAGAACTGCAGGAGATGTTAGGAGTCAGTAGTCTGCAATTGCAGCCTAGGATGCTGATCTGTTGTGATAAATTTTATTTCTCAACCATCTTTGTCCCAATAAAGTGTGAATTCTCATGTCACATGAGATCTGGTCATTGAACATGAATTGCGTCGCAAAACAACATGGCGGAAGCAATGAAACCAGTGCCAACAACCTTAAAAGTTGTTATGTGAAGTTTTTACGTGTAAGCAGCAAGGAACCGAAACTTTGTGAGACAGTCACAGGAACACGAATGTACTGAGTTTAAAGGACAACCGACGTCTCCGGACAAGTTGTGTCCATAATTTGTAAAATGGCTTCAAATGACTTCTACTGGGAGTATTTTAATAAGATTCCACCGCATATAGCTATATTTTACGGTTTTTTTACGCTTTTACGCTGAACATTCAGGAAGTCTTGTTTTTGAGTTGGTGACGAGTCCGTACGTGACGTCAGAAAAGGACCGCCTCCTCACCGTAAAAAAGACGCATTATAGCGTCTTTCCAACACGTCAATGTATTTTGATGTACTGTTTTTTTAAACCATGTCTTACACCCAAAAGCCGCCAGCAGAGGGAGACAAACTCCAGGAAAGATAGTATCAGCCTGTGGAAACGAGCTAATTCATTCCTCACCGGAGCTGGTCGCCATTTTTCTGCCTCTTCCTCTGCCTCCCGTTTGCCTCAAAATGGCCCAAATAAATTCTTTAATCGATTGCAAACATGTATGCTTTTCTCATCAGCACTATTTGAATCATATTCATAACTGGATGTGTAACAAGAAAGCATATTCTCCGAATCTGAGGCCATTGTTTTGATTCACAAGCAATGCAAGACGTCTTGTCGTGATGTCACGAAAGGGGGACGGGACTTTCTGAAATTGCCCAATTCGCAGCTTAATTTTTTACAGATTTTGGACACTTTAAGTCATTTTTATTGGTGTTTTGCATTTGACTAAAAATATCATACTGCATGTTTTGTGTATTTTAGATGCTATAAAACGTTTTTCTGGTGTCAGTTAAAAAAGAAAAAAGTGACGTCGGTTGTCCTTTAAAGTGTGTTTTTGCCACTTGATTTACACAGCCTACCCGGCGGTTGGCATTAAGTGTTTGTGGTAGTTGACTCTCCCAGCCATCTTCGGGGCAGCAGGTGGGGGTCATCAGCCAATCACAGGGCACAAATAGATGAACCACCGTCCATGCTCACAGTCACCCTCACATTTCAGGATAATTTTGAATGTTTTATCAGCTTGACATGTATGCACCAGCAAAAAAAACCTACGCAGGCCAAGGGATAACATGTAAACTCCACACAGGAAAGAACCTAGGACAGACATGTCCAAAGTCCGTCCCGGGCCCAAATGCGGCCATGGTCTATTTTTATCCGGCCCGCAGACTTCATCATAAAATCAATAATGTGTGGCTCGCATGTAAAATTAATACATTGGGCAGTAGTCCTGTTACCTGCGCGTGCTAAATGCTGCCATCTAGAGATTCAATTAGGAGCAGCAAATTAGTATATAAGAAATTTACTGAATGAGCCCCCCAATTTTCTAAAATGGTGACAATCAACAAAAGGATGAAAGTCGACTACGAGGGCTGACGAACGGTTCAAGGATTGGTGGATATTGGACTATTTCTTCACTGAAATATTTAACAGATGTGTCTGCCTCATTTGTAAAGAGTTTTTTGAAAGAGTTCGATGTGAAGTGATTTATTTAAATTAATTGCTGTTATGTGTAAAGAACGTCCGCCAAGGTTGGCCCCTCAAAATTTTTAACACACAAAAAAATGGCAAAAAGTTTGGACACCCGACCTATGACCTGTGCACTGTGAGGTCGACACGCTGAATACTCGACCACCGGGCCATCATTTATATTCTACATATTGTATATTACAATATTAATATTTCCAGATGAAAGTTAAATTCAGTACCACATGAAATCCTAAAGTGAATTGAAAATAAGTCAAAGTGAATTAGAAAATTGCATATCGAATTGAATCGGGCCCTTGTGAATCAAACCGATTTTAATAAAAAAATCATCTTTAAATTGTTTTTTCTAGTACTGAAATTTGATTTTGGCATGGCATAGACTTGGCAAAATTAAATATCATCCTGCATAGGTTATTTAAGTTCATACCACAAAGACCTCTCGTGGGCAGCTTCTTGCCGAGGCTGGGACTGTCACTGTCGATCACCATCATTCCAGTGCTGTGATACCACTGCAGCTGGAGACCAGCCGGACTTTGAATCAGATACATGTTGCCCGTATCGTAGATCTCAAAACCAAATTTTTTAAAACGAGGCTTGGCATATCGTGAGTTGACATTGAGCTGTGGAAAAGATTGCAATTTGCTCAGGTGAGTGACTGATTTCACACCGGATCATTGCTACCCTCATGTGTGAGTTACTACATACAAAGCAAAGATACGACATAGAAAGCAAAGAGCATGTTTGATCCTACCCTCCTCTGAAGCCTGTCAATGACGATGTGGTTGGAATTGTGGGTGATGTTGAGTGCCACTAGACACAGGTTTGTAAAATTCCACCCGAGCTTGAAAAAGAACTTTCACATTTTAAAAAATAGTTTACATTAAATCAACAGTAAAAGTCTGAAAGTTGCTTACTGGTGACTCAGGTGTATCAGGGCACTCCTGTATCAGAACGCTAACTGTCTCATTGGGTAGTTGAGTCACTATGAACCAGGCAGCTTTATAGATGGCAACGGTGTTTCCATCAAACGTGATCACATTCAAGTCTGGAAACACAGAGCAGCGACCTGGAATAGAAGCAATCAAATAGTGATGTAATGTCCTCTTTGAAGCGCAGGAATGGAGTTTACAAATTAAATTACAAAGACCGTTTGCATACTTGACACTGGATTATATCTAAATCAATGGTTCTTAACCTAATTAGACCAATTCATATATGCACATTCATTGAACCCGTGATTACTGAAAAAGAAAAGTTTAGGAAGTCCCATCACGTTCCGTGATGCATGTAAATCCATGTGGTACATATTTGTCCAACCACTTGTTTTTTTTTCCTTGAGCATTGATTGGATAAGTAACGTAATGTGTAATGTGTAATCATATTCAGCCAATGATGGCCAAGCGGGCTTGTCATATCTAATTGACATTTTGAGTCAGGCGTTCCTTAACCTCTATGGAAGAATCTCCTTCGAACCCAAGAGGCCAATTCACCTAACCTCTGCAGTTTGATCGAACCCAGGTTAAAAACCACTGATCTCAATCAACAATATTTTTTATGTATGTCTTACATGGACAGTCCCATTGGGGGCAACATTTGTCACTGTTGACCAAAACGGCAAATCCAAGCAAGCCACAGTTCACCGGCTCAGAGGAGAAGGGGCAGCTTTGGGACTTGTTGAACAAGACGAGCTGGTTGTTGACGCAGATGAACTTGGTGCACTCATCAACGATCTCTGCATAAGGAGACTGATTTGAAAGTGTTAAAATGGATGAAATGTTAAAATCATGTGAATGTTTCTAATTGCTGTATAAATAATGTTAGGTTTAATTTTCTGAAATGTTTGCTTTCTTTTCAATTGTTTTGAGAAAGTTAAATCAATTACAATAATGTAGTACGATGAAAATATAGTGAAATGGCAAATAAATGTGAATGATATAAACAGAACCTACCGTGCACACCCTTGCGAGTGAGACAGCCATGTGCGTTTCTGAGGTGGGCTTAGTTTTTTCCACTGGCGCAAAAGGTGTTGTTACATTAGGACTGGTGCGATTCATTGTATCGAGTACAGTAGTCTGTACCATTCTGGTTACAGGGATGGACGTTATGTCAGGAGTAAGAATACCAGTTGTCTGAGTCTGGGCGATTACATCAAGCGATGTTATTGGTTGGGAAGGGACCGGTGCCGCCTCCGATTCAAGTGTTGTCAGGCCAGATATTGGTATGGTTGGCTCAGGCATGGAAAGTGGGGCAACTGTGGTGGGTATTGTGGTTATGGCTGCAGGTGCAGGAGGTGTTGCTTTTGGTGTCCTCACTGTGGTCAATGCTGTTGCTGGTGTGCTGGATATGGTTAGAGAAGAAACTCCGAATTCAGAAGTTGAGATTGTTGGTTTGGTGGTTGCTGCCACCGGTCTTGTTTCTATCGTGACCGGAACTCTCGGTGTCAGTCTGGTAGAGGTCATATGTGTGACTGCAGTTGTTTTTTCAACAGATGTAACCATTGAAACAAGATGTTCGGGGACCTTATCAGTGGGTGTTGTTTTTCTTGATGTTGAAGAAGTCGTGTCAGATAGAGAGACAGATAAGATTGGTGGGATTTTGTCTTTTGTAAAGTCCGGTCTGCTCGTTATCATTTGTGTTGTCACAGTGAGTGGTTGGACTGTAACAGGTCTGAGGGTGGTGGTGACAGTGGCAATTCTTGTCGGTTCTGTGGTAAGAGACATATCAGGGACATCAGGTGCAGGGGGATGCACTGTTGCAACATGTGCCTTGGTCATAAATTCACCAGTAGAAACCCCGTGAGATGTAATTTTAGCAGTTATGGCTGTGATTCCAGGCAGTACTGCAGAGGTGATGACTGGCTTTGACACTGGAAAACGAGGCAGTTCAGTTGTTTTCGTCGAACTGACCATGTCAGGAACAGTTTGAGAGGTGTGATGTGGTGGTGTCTTTGTTGTAGAACTGTACAACTGACTGGAAGAGGTGAAGAAATGGGAAGGATGCCATGGTCGTGAGGACTGGGTGGTGGTGCTTAGTGATAGTGTGGGAAGGAACGTGTCCTGAAGAATAATTGGTGGTACAGTTGATTTTGTTGATAAAATTGGGCTAGTGGCCACAGTGGTAGCTACAGTTATTTTTGGAGGTCTTGAAGTTGTAGACTGAGTGGAAGTAGATCCAGAAATTGTGGCTGGATGCTGAGGGGACGGCTGAGTCGTTGACAAAAGGGCAGTAGTTATTTTATACACAGGAGATTCAAATGTGGTTGTTGTCTTTGGTTTTGCTTGCCAGCCTGAGGTAGATGAGGTAGGACTGGGCACAGTTGAAGACAACGTGGCTTGGACTGGCAATGATGTTTGTAACGTGGGAGCAGCTGGGGCAGTTAAAAATACCTTCTCAGTGGTAAGCTTATAAACGTGAGGAGCCATTGTCTTTGGACTGAGGAACCGTGTTATTGTGCTGGTTTCAAAAGGTTCAACTGGGGTGACTGGTTCTGTGATAGTCGTAGAAGTGACCGTTGCCTTAGACACGATTACTGTTTTGACAGGAGGCGTGGTCAACAGTGAGGAAGTAGTTGAAGAGGTTGTGCTTCGTAAACCAGGAGTGATGGGTGCGATTGGAGACCTTTGGGGAATTCTCCCCAGTGTCAAATGTTTTGTGCTCATAGATTCTGTGGATATAGTGTCTGTAGATCTGGCCACGGTGGGTCGTTCAGTCACTTTGGAACTCTCTGAGGCTAGTGGAGTTTGAGATGTGGTTCCAAATGGGAATACCACAAATGAATGTGTCGTCTCTCTGGACTTCTCAGCAGCAAGTGGAGAAGTGGATGTTAGTCCCGCAGCAGAACTTATGGTGACTGCTGTGGTGGGTGTGGATTTTGAGGTGAAGTGTGGCCGGAGGGTATCAGTCACCCTGGTGGAGGAAGTTTGCCAGAAAAGGGAAGTAATTCCAAAGGGAGTACTTCTCAAACTGAAGGTGCTGGATCCAAAGGTGGTACTATCAGCAGCAGTATGGGCATCGGTATCTTTGAGAGTCGACAGAGGTTCTCCCAATTCAGGCCTTACAGTGGGTGGCAAAGGCCAAATAGGAGCTGGTGTGATCAATGGTTTAGGGATTGTGGTAGGTGAGGGGAAACCTGGCTTACTTGACTCATCAGAAATTGGAGCATATGTTGCTGTGGTCACAGCGGAAACTGTGCTTGTGAATTTGGTGGTAGGAATGGTATGAGAAGGGGGAGATGGGACAATGGTTGTCTTGAGTGGGGCGGTGGCTGTTGTAGAGGATGTAGTCGCAAGTGGCAAAATAACTGGGGCTTTGATACCTAAACCCCAAACCATAAACAGCATATAAGAGGAGAAAGGCCATTGTATATTGTACTCAGACTAAGCTATACTGCTGATACTTGCTGTTCCTTTCATAGTGCTATGCCTTTAACAATTAAATTGTGAATATATGCAGTTTGACCAGTTTGTTTAGCAATGTGACAAGTAATTCACAAAACACACCAGTGGCATCACTAATTATTTTTACTCACAGTCTTCCACAAGGACACAACGATGAGTAACTTCATCCAGGACCATTTGTGGGGGGCAAACAGGAAGACAGCCCTCGACTCTGCACAGATCAGTACGGCAAAGCAAAATGTTCCGGGAAACAGGTCCAAACTGAATTTCTCTTGTGGAATTTTCTATAAAAATTGTGATGATGATGAAATGAAATAGTTCGGTGCCTGTACTTGCTCAGTGTTTATGCATGGAATAAGTTAAGAAAATACTAAGTCCATCCATACATCTTTTCCACTATCCCCTTCAGGATGACATTGAGATTTTCTCTGTTGACTTTGGCAAAATGGGTGGTAAACCCTGAACTTGTCGGCACTTAAAAGTATTGCTACTCATATTTACACAGATCAAAAATTTTGAAGTCTTCTCAGAAATATATTATTCGTTTTGTTTTGCGTTTTTAGAAGCACCTGGAGAAATTCCCTGCATGCATGCGGACACAAACTTTGCACTGAAGATTAGAAGTGTAAGGCAGACATGCTAAGACATGTTGCCTGCTTGGATTTAAGTAACAAAAATATTCTTACTGAGTACTGTTATCGTAAATGAAAAAGATCAGGTCTCACTGTGGGATGGCCACACATGCTTCTGCTGATGGGTCGCTGCAGGTCTTGAAACAGGGACTGCTGCAGGAGTCATATCTCCACTGGCACTGAGGATGGGGCAGGTCATCGGAGCCTGGGCCTCATGTGAAGTGAAGTAGTGAAGTACAACTTTATTGTCAAATGTGATGAGGTGTCTTCCCTCTTAACCAGACAACAGACAACTTAGAGACAACACAAAACATTTACTGAAAGTTGGATCGTACAAAAGCAGGGACATTCCTGGTCTTTTATGCATTTTAAATGAAGTAGTGGGTATGCAAAGTGAATGATGTATTTGACATTGTGATTTATCAACCTTGACTCCAACCTGCGATGGCTTACTTTGTACTGTGAAGTAGAGCGCAAGGCAGGTGCAAACCAGCATGCAAAGTGACACCAGTGTTGCGGAGGGAAAGTGAGAGGCAGCAGACAGAACTTTTTTGCTCATTGAAACATTTTGGAAATGCCAACAAAAATCGTCATGAGACATCATCTTGTGCAGTTGTGCAATTTCGGAGCTTCTGAATGGTCAAAGGGAGGACTTGAAGTCGTCAGACCGGATCAACTAAGATCAAATTCACTCGCATTTCCATCTGTATTGGTCATTTTTATCATACTATGGCAATTGGTGTTGGCCTCTCCCATTTTTCTGCTGTCCCATGTTTGCAGTGCAATGTTCTGCAGGATCAGGATCAGAATTAGAATCAGAATCAGAATCATCTTTATTGCCAAGTATGTAGAACACACAAGGAATTTGTTTCCGGTAGAACACGCTGCACTAGTATCGTCGTCAAAAAAACTGCTAAGTGGCACTATACAGTTCCATTTTGGCTACTGTTGAATGGGCACAGACCTGCAAACACAATTCCCTCTCACCCAAGGGTTTACCTAAATTATTTGAGCAAATGATATATGTTCTGTTTGTTTGCCTCCTCCTCCAACTCTTCCAATTGTTTCAACATGAATTTAGCACCTCATAATGCTCTCCCAAATATTCCACATTGAAAACCATCGATATTATCTCAGGGACAAAACTCTTTTATAAATACAGGATTTAATGTGTCAAGATGTTCCAGGCGCAAAACCATCTTCGCGGAGATGCAAAGCTTGACTGCATGTCTCCTATTGTGCAATTCCCTAATAAATTGACTTTATGACTGCATAAGCGTCAGCCATCTGACGATTTCTTGGTTGTCCAAATTATTCATTGAACTCACCACCCAAAAAATATTTTTTTAAATGTGTCTCATATCTGAACTGTCAATTTTCCTTCTATGGGGGCTCATTTAGTAAATTACTGATATACTGTACTAATTTGCTGTTCTTAATTCCGCAATGTATTAATTTTGCATGCAGGCCAGACGTTATTAATTTTATGACAGAGGCTGCCGGCCGGATAAAAATTGACCACAGGCAGTTTGAGTTACAATTGGAATTGACCCTAACTTCTAATTCAACTTCACAGGGACACTAATTACATGTTTTCCAAGACTTTCCCACGAGCACTGTAAACAGGCGTCTAGAGAAAAGGGAAATTCATCATTTTCCTATTTCATATGAGATTTATATTTTGTAAAAAGGATTTTAGTGGTTTTAAGACAAGTTTCGCAGTAGAAAGACATGCGCTATCGCAGACAATCACGACAATATGGTGTAAATTGGTATTTAGCCTCAAATCAAACACAAATCTTGACAATAAAGTTTTGAAAATTAATGCTGTTTCATTTTTATATGGAGTCAATGCTGCTGTTGTTAGCTGCATAACTATATATCCACGAGTCTTGACTTTTGACCCAAAGGAGTAGCACCGACACCGTTTGAACCCTATGTCAAGACCTCACGGACAGCTGAGTGAAGCCTGAAAACCCAGTTAGGGAGATCGTTTATCATGCAACCAGTTATACAATTGATGCAATATCAGAGGTAGGCCTGCGAAGCTTACACATTAAAATTACAATTTTGGATTAATGCTGATCCTATAATTTCTTGCACACTAGGGCCATTTGAATGTTATTTACTTCCATTTCTTCACATTGTTCCGTCAGATTCATTGTCATTCAACTTCATACGAAGCCCCGTCGTAAGTCAACGAGTAATACCTGCAATTTTGAAAAGTGTGGCCTTGCGGAAGCTGTCAGTGTGACGGTATTTGAGCAGGTGTAGGCGAGGGAAGGTGGCATGTAAGAAGAATCCAGGCTTCACATGGGATTCGAGGGAGTCATACCCTGAGACCCAGGTGTCCCTGTGGAGCACAAAGGTGGCTCCATCCCAGAAAGCCTCACTTTGCTCCCACTTGACCAGCTTCACCTGGCCACTGGGGCTCACATACAGAAAGTGATTGGGCCTGCGTGCTGCCTCAAAGGATATCCGTGATGTATCTAAGGAGAATAGGGAGGAAAAGTGAGACATCTCATGGCATCAGATTACAGAGCCTTTTGTGAGGAGACAGCAATTCACACTCCAATTTAAAAATAGCAAATTAACACGAATACGTTTTGAACTGTGGGAGCAAGCTGGTGAAATAACATTCAAGAACAGAGAGAACGTGCTAATTCCACAGAGAAAATATCTTTAAACAGATTCAAAGCCAAAACATATGTGCTTATTATAAAAATTCAGAAACGATCCCTCCAGTGATTTCTGTTGATCCTGACCATTAATAACCAGTCGTAAAGGTAAACCCTGTTGAGTTGGTAAGAAAAACACACCATGCGGTCGGGCTTTGCTCAGGCCTGGTGTCATCATAAAATGTGAGATGGCGTCACTCAAGTTTCCTCGCTTCACAAACACTGAGCCGCTGGACGTGCTGGAAGCAAGTACCGAAGTCCGATCTCTGAAGGGCAGCAACCTAAAAGGGCCTTTGCCAAGAACTACAAAAATGATGAAGCTCTGTTACTGCAGGTTGTCAAAAGGAAATGCACTTCATTTTGTCAATAACCACTTTGTTAAACTGAATTTATTCTAACAACAAAAACCAGAACACCAAGGAGAAGGGAGACCCAGTTTTTGTAATCCAGGTACTTAGACCGCCACTTTTAGACACACAAATGAATGACAAGCATGAACTACAGTGCCGGTGTAGTCTGGAAAATAATTCAAACTATAAAGGTCTCACACATTAAGAGGTCAAGTGATTGAAGCTATTAACTCTTCATAATGAACAGCTGTGATCTGAAGGTCATTGCAGGTCATCAGACATCCACATCAAAGGGCTGATTTAGAAAATAAGGTGTGCAAAGGTGCCTGCATTGAATAACCTAGATTATGAAACACAATTGAACCCAAATAACTACATCAGTATTCTTTCATAATGTCAATGATTTGTACTCTTCAATTCAGTATATTTTATAATGATCAAAAAGCACAGTATTAGATCATTCCGAAAGTGTTGGCTAGTAGTCGCTTTCATCAACATAAAGCGGAGAGGCTGCTCTACCTTTATTGTAGAAATCACAGTCGTATGCTGCAGAGAGAAATAAAATTAGTCGTGAATATGAGTAAAAGACACACTTGTCCACAAATACATTTTAGGCATATGTAAGTTCAAAAAATATAGTGTACCTTCTTGATCAATAGATATACAGTCATATTCATATATTACATTGCAACTTACGGCACAAAGAGGGTGAGCGCCAATCGATAGGTATTCCCTCGTGACAGCAACGCTGGGCATATGCTGCCACACTTGTGCAAAAACATTCACAATCCCCTCCAAGATTGCAGCCACATGTGTCTGCCAGGCAGTTTGTGTAGAACCAGGTGACATCCACCTGAGGGCAATGAAAACACACCACGTAGTCCAACCAAAGGAGCGGTTTGGAAAGATTGCAAATTTCCCCAGTGTAGGACTATTCAAGGTTTTCTTATTGTTATTCTTATGTTTTCCTTGATGATGAACAGCAATGATGAATGTTTGATCTATAACAGCAGTTTTGCTGTTTAATTTTATATGTGGGATGAATGGTGGGTCCTCAGCATTTGCAGGTCAGAATCGGACTTCTAGGGTTTGGGTTTGAATCTCATCTATGGCCTCTGAAGTTTGCATGCTCGCCTTATGGATACTCTCGTATGGTCTTCCTTCCACATTCCACAAAGAAGGATATTGGTTTATTTGAAGACTAAAAGTTACATGTGTGTAAATTAGAGTGCTAACGGTTGCTTCAATAATATGTGCATTGTAACTGATTGTGACATACTACATATATATAGTGTTCAGAATTCACCATTTGCGACTGTTTTCTTTGTGAGGCACTGTTATTCTGTCATGTGATTTCTGTTTGTGATATTATTACTTCGGTGCCATCTTGTCATATGTTGGTGCCAAAGAAATATGTAGAAGTGATTTAAGGTGCTTCATTTTGGTAAAGTTGAGCTTAGGTGCCAACTAGTGGCATCTTGTTGTCAATGAACTACGCAGAAGTCAATTGAGAAGCTTCATTTTGATAAAACTAGTGCTATGCCGTCTTGGGACGAAGAAAGAAATATTCAAGTGAATTGAGAAGTTTTCCTATGCCGCGACAACCGACGCCTCCGGACAAGTTGTGTCCATAATTTGTTAAATCACTTCAAATGACTTCTGCTGAACGTATTTTACAAAGATTCCACCGCACATAGCTATATTTTACGTTTTAAGACACGCGCTGAATATTCAGGAAGTCTTGTTTTTGAGTTGGTGACGATTCCTGATGTCATGTGACGGAAGGAACGCCCCTGGTGGTGAAAGGACACACAATGCATTTTGCGGTACTTTGTTTGGTCTGAAAACTTCGTGTTGATGGCAAAATTAGAAGGAAAACATATATAATGCGATGGTGAATCGCTGTGTGTGTGCACCAAGACAACTATTTGATATTCGCTGACACAAATTCCCAGCAGACAAATCAGCCCATTTCCAACGGAGCTTGGCCGCCATCTTCTGCATGTTCTGGGTGCTACACATCAGTCCTGATGTCACAAAATGACCCGGAAAGACTTCTTTAATCGATTGCAAACATTTATGCTTTACTCTTCAGAACTATTTGAATCATATTCATAACTAGATGAGTAACAAGAAAGCATCTTCACCGAATCTGAAGCCATTGTTTTGATTCTCGAGTAAGGCAAGACGTCTTGGCGTGACATCACGAACAAGGGGGCGGGACTTTCTGAAATTGCCCAATTCGCAGCTCTTTTTTTTTACAGATTTTGGACACTTTAAGTAATTTTTATTGGTGTTTTGCATTTCACTAAAAATATCATCCTGCGTGTTTTGGGTATTTTAGATGCTATAAAATGTTTTTCTGATGGCAGTTAGGAAACAAAGTGGTGTGGGTTGTCCTTTAAACAAAAGTAGAACGCTGTCACAATCTTGAGGCAACGATAGACAATTTGAAACGTCTTTTTGGGACACCAGTTAATCACAACATTTGTGCAGCTACTTACCACTTGGTGGCAGGCGTGGAAGACCTCACTGAGCAAAACAGCACACTGCTGCTTGGCATATGGCTCTTTGAGTGGAGTTAGAGTGCATGGGTGTCTCATATCTGGCCCATTCACACACTCAAGACAAATTAACAAGAGATGGTGAAGCAACAGTTGGTGATGATTGATGGTACCGCATATTTGGAGCTAATAATGTTCTGTCAAACAGCCCTCACAAAATACTGAAATGCATGACATTGACAATATGTTGTTGACTCACCTCAACGGCTGTCCAGCTGTTTCCAAACTCTTGTGGACTTGTTATGTCAATGTTGTTGGGTGTGCGCATGTCATTCACTGTCTTCAAATCAAAGTTTCCACAGAGACCACTCAGCCTCCCCTGAACACATTTGAGAACAATTAACCTTTGTTTAGGCATCAAGATCTTCATTGCAATTGGCTAAATCATCAAGATCAGTTAGATGGAAGATGGAACAGGGTTTTTGACCAAAATCTTGAAAAATCCAGATTTTCCTGATCACCCTTGTCATAGAGCTGTTATGTTGATGTGTACAGCATTTATATTGTAGCATGCCACATACCTGCCAATGAGGGCCAACTTGGATGTGGATGGTGGTTTTACGGTCCCATAAAATGGTGATGTCCTCCTCAGGGAAATGAATAACAGTGAAGTAGCCGACAGGCCAGATGACCATCTTCTGATTCCATCCTAAAACACTAGTTGGGTTCTGTAATACAGTACATGTTTTATCATTCAATCCTGTGTAACAAGCTCAAAAGATATTTTATTTGGGTCATTGCAGGACAGTGGCTAAAAAGTTAAAGCCCGATATCAATAATAATAATAATAATTATTATTATTATTATCATTATTATTTTATAATTATATATTAACTATATAATAGTAATAATAATAATAATTATTATTATTATTATTAATAATAATAATAATAATAATAATAATATATAGTTAAAATATAATTATTATTATTATTGATATTACTATTTTTATTGTTGTTATTGTTATATAATAATGGGTTACTCATATCTGGCCCACTATTGTTATTGTAAAAATAATAATAATAATAATAATAATAATAATAATAATAATGACTATTATTATTATTATTATTATTATTATTATTATTATTATTATTATTATATCAAAATAATATACATTTCGGTGTCCCCCAGGGGCCCACGCACGGCCCACAATTTTATGATTCTTAGTGATAAATGGCATAATTAGTTTCTCAAGCATAAAAATCATTATTTTTGCAGATGACACCAAACTTATGTCTGCATGTGGTATGTCAATTGTAAAGATATGCTTGTTCATTCCTGACCAGTGATCTTGTCTATTGCCATTGTTGATTTGTGTTGTCTTTACAATTGCTGGTCTTGTTTACCTTCCACAACTGTACTTTACTGTTGGTTCAATGAAATATTTATCTGTTCTGTTATTTGTTTGTGGTTATTCCACCATGGGAACGCCAGCATTCTAAGTCCTTAATATTTTTTTTGCTCCACACACTTGTGTACCTGCCTGTTCTTGTGGGCATATGAGGGCTTGACAAAACGTGTGTACTGTTTGCTGTGTCTGATTGACAACTTGCAAATTTGATTTACCGGCTGTCCAGTGTCATCATCAAAAGCTATGATGGATCTTCCAATGTTGATCAATAGAGATTTCCTGCAGATGATGCCATTGTCAAAACAATCAATATTTTCTGCTGTCACACTGAGAATCAAATCGGCACTACTCTGCAGGAGAAAAAAACAGCAAAGACAAACACTGTTTAAATTTTAACAGATTATGTGTGAAAGGTGCACCATCCATATTCTTACATGAATACTGTCTGTGAAATAAAGTAAATGTAAAAAAACTGGCTGACGAAGACAGATGAAGAGCAAAAGTGCAAAATATACAGTATGTAGCAATGCAACAATTATACAAAAATATGCAGAGGTGATTCAGTAAGGGTTTAGATGAAAATGGTTATAATGGGTGTAAATGGCAGGGATTTAGAAATTAAATGCTGGAGGGGCTACTGTTTTTCATCAGTGCTACTGAGAGGCAACATACAGTAGAACCACACAAGTATTTATTAAAATCCTTACTTAATACTGTGTTAGCATCGGTTCATTGAATATGATGATAAATGACGATTTCTGTCCAGATTTGGGGCACATCAATTCATCCTAAACCAGAGACACTTGAGTCATCAAATTAGCGTTGTTGTTCTTACTCTGCCATAATCAGTCCAAATTCCGATCAATTTTATTTTGAGGGACACCTGTTTCCTTTTATCCCGAGTTGGCTTTCCTCTAAGAATGTCACCGTGCCATTCTGAAAGGAAATAAGCAATACAAAACAAACAAAAAAGGCCAAGTAGCCTTTATTTGTTTGAAGGTATGACTCACTATTGTACATTTTGATATAATTTATCACACAGGTTTATTTGAAATATTTGCACTTAGTTTAATTTTAAAATCTTATTGAGAAAATTGTTGAGACCCTAAAAAACAGAATGATGTCAGTGCGGCTGACACAGCCTCAGCTGAAGAATATGACATTCAGCAAAGTGTGCTCATTTTATTGTAATGACTAATTCAGTGAAGTGTATGGTTACCATAATAACATACATATACTGAACCAAAATCCTGAAACGAAGATCATTTTTAGTATTGTATTGTGTTGTATTGTATTGTATTGTATTGTATTGTACCTTCACAAGATAAACTTGACATGCCCCAAGGTAATCAAAGAGCAGGCCATCAAAGGTTCGGTAATGGCGATCTCCGTAAGTTGTGCACATGGATGGACATGGACGAAACACACACTGGAATGTCCCATGCTGGCAAACACTACAAAGACAGCACTGTTTCAGAATTGACTTGGTGTCACTCTATTACAAGGACACTTTTTTTCACATGTATTGGACACTCTTTGTAAACGGTCACAGTTGAATAGGGGAAATGGCTGAATCACTGTGAGGCTGTCATCATCTTCATCATGTTCGACCTGGATTACAAATGATCAGAAAGAGAGAGATCACCGGGGGAGGGTTCTGTTTCACGACTGATGAACAACAGAGAGAATCAGAATGACACAAGAACCCACTTTATTTCCCAAATCTTCTCTTCTTTGTGAAACTACAATTATGATATCAGGTGGACCCTTGCACTGCTCTACCTCAACACTTTGTAACCGATTTCAGGTCAGCTAAAACTATGGGATAGCAATGCTGTTGACATTTTGTTTCATTGTTTTGGATCACAGTGTACATAAATAAGATGAAATCATACAGTTATTTGAAGAAATGCCGTATTTTCTTGTGTATAAGGCGCACTGGATTATAAGGTGCACCTTCAACGAATGTAATATATAAACATATAAAGGTATCCAAATCTACAGTATATGCTGGGTTTACACATGACTTCTTCGACAGGGGGAAATGGAGTCAGTGCCTGCTGACAAGAGTTGCGAGACCTGTTGTGGCGCAATATTAATTTACATATAAGGCGCACCGGCATACAAGGCGCAGGGTTATCTTTTGAAGAAAATCAAGGCTTTTAGGTGTGCCTTATACACCGGACAATACAGTAAGTTTCATCCTATTCGCGATGATGCCAAATAGCCACAAGCACACTGGAGACATACCACTGATGGCAGGCGGAAGAGACTTTGTCACCGGGGTAATATTCTTTTCCTTTCCACAGACAAGGGCAGGCCTCAGGCTCAAAGCACTCATCTCCATGTTTCAACAACCTGGTGGCAAAAACAGTTGGTCTAAATCGTGAAGATTAGCGCATTCTCTGGAGTCCTCCTTTATAGTTCTAATCTTGGATGAGGTGGTGACCAACAACAACGGTCAAAGAGTGACTGCATTACAGGCGTTATATATCCAATCCTTACCCAGTCTTTTGAGATCAATTTTGTCTTTCTCTTTGTATTTCTTTGAGGAGTGGGGTCATTCACTTTTAGGCTAATAATTGATTGTGTGAATCCTGTAATTGAGGACAGATCAGTCAATGGTGCGCCACCCCGCTCTCACTTGAGGGATTCAGCTTGGATTGAATGGAGAAATAAAATAATAAGCGAATGCTGTCAGACATTCGTGATCAGGATGAAAGACAGCTTCCACTTTCTCTGTGTTGCTAACTTGTTGATGTTGCATATTGCGTCAAATTTTCGGAATGATGTTTACAACACTTCAATAGTCCATCTTAAATTGCAAGACACAAAACATATCAGGTCACATGAGGAACGTGGTAGAAAATTACGTTGCCTGAGTGAGCGCCATTGAATTAAAAAGTGGTTTGATTCGCTGCTTACATGAGAAATCTGGACAATGAGGATTCTCACAGAGGAAGGGAGAGACAAGTCTTTTTTTTTTTTGTCCGGTCCCCTCCTCCATTTACTCCTTCCTCCGCAATGTGAGGCGGATAAGTATCTTGTAATATCAACGGCTGGGTTATATCGTCTGGCAAGGCTGCAGACAATGTCGTGACAAACTGAATGACCCCTCCTGAAACCCCCTGATGCAACTGAGTAGAGTTACGCTCAAGATAAAACGCTGTTAACAGTTTCCTTTGTCTGCCAGCCAAATTGTTGTATCATTTACACCACATCAAAGTCGAAAACGTTTGGAACTGTGCCAACAAATATGTTCACAACACAAATAGGCAAAGAGACCCTTAAAGGACAACCGACACCATTTTTTTGTTTCCTAACTGACATCAGAAAACCGTTTTATAGCATCTAAAATACCCAAAACATGCAGGATGATATTTTTAGTTAAATGCAAAACACCAATAAAAATGACTTCAAACTTCAAACCTACTTCAAAATGACATCAGAAAGTTTCAGTAGGTCCCGCCCCCTTGTGTGTGACGTCACGCCAGGACGTCTTGCCTTGCTCGAGAATCAAAACAATGACTTCAGATTCGGAGAAGATGCTTTCTTGTTACTCATCCAGTTATGAATATGATTCAAATAGTTCTAAAGAGGAAAGCATAAATGTTTTCAATCAATTAAACAAGTTCCTCCGTCTCATTTTGAGGTGTCTGGAGTAGCGCCCAGAAAATGCGTAAGATGGCGGCCAAGCTCCATTGGAAATTGGCTGATTTGTCTCCTGGGAATTTGTGTCAACTAGTATCAAATAGTAGTCTTGGTGCAACACACAACAATTCACCATTGCGTTATTTATGCTTTTTTCCTTCTAATTTCGGCATCAACACGGATCAACACGAATTTTTCAGACCAAACATAGTACCCAAAATGCATTGTGTGTCGCTTTCTCGGTCAGGGGCGTTCCTTCAGTGACGTCACGTCAGGCATCGTCATCAACTCGAAAACAAGATTTCCTGAATATTCAGCGCTAGTCTTAAAATGTAAAATATAGCTATATGCCGTGGAATATTTGTAAAATATGCTCAGTAGAAGTCATTTGAAGTGATTTTACAACTTGTCCGGGGCGTCGGTTGTCCTTTAATGCATCAAAAGATAATGTAATTGTCATGTCTGCTTTGCAGTTGAGTCAAATATACCTGTGTCGAAAGGGTGCATTTTATTCTGTGGGGTATTTTATTTTGTACAAACTAACTCAAGAAAACAAAACTGATGAAGATACATTTGCAGAGTGATTAAATAAAAAGCAGTTGTGACTTTACTAAACAAATATTTGACATTGACTGGAAAAAAAAGATCATGGATGGATCATCATTGTAGTCCTTTGTGTGTGTATATGATTTTCCCTTATTTTGTACGTTTTTTAAAATTGTTTCAAATAATGTATGCCGTACTACAACTTTGATACGGAAAAAAAAAACATTTTGTAAAAAATTGTGAACTGATCTTACAAAGACCATATTGGCTCAAATCCAGTTCGTCTCAACTGCTGCTAGCCAACAACAATGCTGCCGCCAATCTCGACGACGTATTGTCATGGCAAATCAGAAAAAGTAATCCTCAATCATCTATTTTTTTAGCACTGCGTACGGTAGGATTGATAAAAGCATAACGTACACATGCACGTTAAGCTGTCTGCATTTCCACTTGTGTCACTATTTTATTTTTTTTAATCATTTCAAAAAATGTACTAAAACTTTTACACGGGAATTGTAATTATTTATAAGGGCAACTATTAGCCAAGTTTAACACCGGGGTAATAATGTGTGTGTGTAATAATGTGTGTGTGTCAGTTTGATTTGCTTGGGTCCTCTTTTCCTCAACACCTTTCATTGAGTTTGGTAGCAGTCACTGAGCCTTAAGAACTTTGCCAAGCACAATCAGAGTCACTGAATTTCCCCAAAATGGGGAAATTTGCAATCCACAGCAGCAATTTGAGAGGGGGTGCTGGTGTGTGAAAGGATAAAAAACAAAATATTCTAAGCATAATACAAATGTCAGAAGACTAAGGTGTATGCTATAACTGTGCAAAAATGTTTAATAAAAACGGTACATAGTGCAAGTATAAAAAAATCAGTTGGATATACTGTATGTAACTGTATCACGTCAACATAAGGTGGCTGTGCTATTTACAGTACAAGAGTCTATTTTTTTTATTTTTTTTTATTCACATATGATTAAGAAATTGTCAGATGACGGTAGTCTTGATTGCACCATCTATTAAAATTAAAGGACAACCGAAACCTCCAGTCAAGTTGCGTCCATAATTTGTAAAATCTGAATATTCAGGAAGTCTTGTTTTTGAGTTGGTGACGAGTCCGTACGTGACGTCACTAAAGGAACGCCCCTCACCGAAAAAAAGACACATTGTAGCAGTCCTTCCATCACGTCAATGTATTTTGCTGTACTTGTTTGGTCTGAAAACCCCGTGTTGCACCCAAAAGCCGCCAGAAGAGGGCGCCCAAGCTCCATGGAAGTAATTTATCAGCCTGTGGAAACAGGCTCACAGGAGCTGATCGCCATTTTTCTGCCTCTTTTGTGGGACGCTACATTGCAGTCCAGATGCCTCAAAATGACACGGAAGGACTTCTTTAATCGATTGCAAACATGTATGCTTTCCTCTTCAGAACTATTTGAATCATATTCATAACTGGCTGTGTAACAAGAAAGCATATTCTCCGAATCTGAAGCCATTGTTTTGATTCTCCAGCAATGCAAGACACCTTGGCGTGACGTCATGAACTGGGGGCGGGACTTTCTGAAAATGCCCAATTCGCAGCTCAATTTTTTGCAGATTTTGGACACTTTGAGTCATTTTTATTGGTGTTTTGCATTTGAATAAAAATATCATACTGCATGTTTTGGGTATTTTAGATGCTATAAAACGTTTTTCTGATGGCAGTTAAGAAACAAAAAAAGTGACGTCGGTTGTCCTTTAAATGACCTGCTACTTAATGGGAAAACTGTTACGAATACTGGATATGGATCTTCACTTCAAATGTACAATTTTAAATTGTGGCTAAAATGTGGTTTTCAAACCAGCTGCCTGCGCCATATTGATGATGTAACTACGTATTATTATTTTGAAGCTGTAGTGAGACAAATTTTTTTTTTTTTTTTTGGGAGGGCAATTCGTAAATTTTAGATATGGTTTCCAAATGCTTTCAAAGATCAAAGAGAAACATCTGGTTCATGTAAAAATTCTTTGACCAAGCGTAAAACAGAGTCTGCCAGTCAACCCTGTAATCTGTGCAAAGGGTTCATTAACTTGGCTAAATTTCTTTAATCCCGCCAGTGTGCAATGTTATCATGATCTGGTCTCACAGAGCAAAACTACTTAACCCTCTTTTTGGGCATGTAGCCAGTCTGGATTAGAGAGATTTAATAACCGTGCTCACGAGGAGGTCCTCGTTGGAATACTGTGATGACGTTAGGTTCAAAGCGTCTGTGTAAACTCTCAGTTGTACAGGAGTGGTCCATCGATGAAAAGGTTTCTTCAGCCGTCATCTGTACTTCTTTGAAGGTGTTGGACGTTTCGCTTCTTATCCAAGAAACTTCGTCAGCAAACTACAGTCTTACTTTGTCAGCAAACTAAAGTCTTACTGGTTCACTCAACCCGAAAGTAACTCAAATAGATAGAAAACTAGCTAGCTAGCTAATATATAGCCAATAGCTAGATAGCTAGCCAGCCAACTAGAAAGATATACAGCTAGCCAGCTACATAGCTCGCTAGCCAGCTAGATAGATGTATAGCTAATAGATAGATAGCCAACAACAAGATGACGATGATGATGATGGGAACTGTTGAGTGTTTGTATGTTCTCTGCAGGCCTGTGTGAGATTTCTTCGGGTATGCCGGTTTCCTCTTACATTCCAAAAAATGCTGACTGAACACTCAAAAATATCCCTAGGTGTGAGTGTGAGAGCCAATAGATGTTCATTGCTGTGTTCCCTGCGATTGGCTGGTAACCAGTTCAGGGTGTCCCGCCTACAGCTGAGAAAGGCTCCAGCATCCCCTGCGACTCTTGTGAGGATAAGTGGAACTAGAACGGAAAATGGTTGGATCGATGGATCTCCAACTCACCCAGAAGGACAGGTACATCCACTGACACATGGCTCGTGTGCTGAGCAGGTCAAATTGAGTAGGTAAGATTCACATGTGCGCTCACAGGCTACAATTCTTCCTGGAAGGAGGCCATTCTCTCCATCAGAGCAGTTGTGGTAAAACTGACTTACAGGGCATAAGCTGTCTGCAAGAATAGAATAAATCACACACCTTGCAAACCAATCATTCCGTAACACATTCCACGGCCCCAAAAACGTTAATTGGACTCTGCAGCTATGAGATGAATCAGAGCTAATTAAAGAATTAAAAGGAATTACAAAATTTTAAGTATAAACCCTTTTATTGAGGTAAAGACGAAGCCTCATTAGTTTTATTGTATTAATGATTTTGACAAGTCAGTTTGTTTTCAATTTAAACTTACCGCCATCTGTTGTTTGTGCCACAAATTTACCATCCAGACACAACCTAGAAAGACAACGGATGGAAAAGCTAAGACAATAATGACCTCACGTGAGAAAATAAATACAAATTTAGCTCAACCATTTTTTTTTCTCCTCCTTCCACATTCCAATGTGGGGCTCATGAGTCAATATGTGTTTTGACCCACCCAACACTCGAATGGGACTTTGATGAAGAAAGGCCTTCTAAGTACAGTCTGTCTTGATTAGGACTGACATGACATGTAGTTTCAGTGAAACACTTTGTCAGGTTCAGTGTCTGTGACTTGAAAACTGATGCGCTGTGATGACGCTACCTCCATTCAGTATGTGTTCCTCCTTTGGTGATTGTAATTACATTATAAAATACTTTGCAAGACTGTGTGTGTGTGTGTGTGTGTGTGTGTGTGTGTGTGTGTGTGTGTGTGTGTGTGTGTGTGTGTGTGTGTGTGTGTGTGTGTGTGTGTGTGTGTGTGTGTGTGTGTGTGTGTGTGTGTGTGTGCGCGTGTGTGTGTGTGTGTGTGTGTGTGTGTGTGTGTGTGTGTGTGTGTGTGTGTGTGTGTGTGTGTGTGTGTGTGTGTGTGTGTGTGTGTGTGTGTTGCTGCTTTGTAGTATCCAGTTCCATTTAAAACATGGAGAAGCAGAGATGCAGAGGAGGATCTTACTGAACACCTGCAGATGTCATAATCACGTCTCCTGGTTCATATTCAGCACCGAGGAAAGTGCAGGGACACTCATTCCTGCAATATCACCAGAAAATCAGTTCATTAATGCAAATGTGAGTTGAACAATTAGCAAGATACCTCCAAAGTACAATAGAATAAATCTTGCCAAATCTCTCACAAGAATGATTTACTCGCAAATGGCAGAGCAACAGTGTCACCAGCCTTCTGAATAAGGTTATTGATCTGATTGATGTCGCATTCACTGACTCCACTTGCCCAACAAAGTGCAATTCTTTATTTCATCTTGGAAAGTGGTCATGATCTAGAGTCAAAATCTCATAACTAAAATTAACTCAAAATGAAAGCCAGACACATACATGACAGTGCATCTCTCACATAATTAATATCTATTGAATTCTGCATGTAACGTGCCTGTGGGTAGAGCATCTTCCTGTCAGGGTGAGTGTTGTACTGCAGCCTCTCCCATTAGCCCAAAAGCTGCCTCGTTGCTCTCCTTGGTCCGTACCTCCCTTATCAACCCCAATCCATGCTCCATTTCCACCAACGGCCTCTCCACCCTGGGGTCAGTACGTTCCCGTAGCTTGGGGGGGCTTTGGGTAAGGCTGCACCTGGCTTGAGGGGTGGCCTCTGAGATGATCAGGAGGGGGTGACCTGGTTTTGCAGGGACACCCACCATCTACCTCATTGGGTGGTCAGTCTCTCAAGTCACTGTCCTTTTGATCCACGTTACGAACGTAGTGGATACACATAATAGTGGGGTCACAACAGATACCACTGAAGGCGGCTGCATGATCTTAGCCAAATACTTCATGATCCACTATGAGGCATCCGCTTGCAGAGTTGTAAGGCCAAGAATTGGTGCCGCGAACCTATACGGTAATTGCTTATAAATCTGAGGACTTCTGGGGAGGCCGGGGATACATTTAATACAAATTAAGTGCTGGTTTATATTTTCGCCTGTCTTTGTTTTGGCATGCTTCTAGAATTTAATCATCACCTTTCTTTGATAAGTTTTAGACTCAAAGCAAAATAAAAATGTCAATTTTCTCTTTGGTTTGTTTATTAGGTTCGAGGGGTGTTGGAATAGATCACCATGCTAACGCATAAACTAAACTTGTCTGCTACAAGACAAACATACATGTTGTTCAACTTTGTCTCGAATACATGATGCTTACCAGCCATACAGTAGATAAACATGCAGACACAAAGTAGAAATATATTCAAGTTAGTCCATCTCAATGGATTTTTGGTTTTATAAAATGTTTACCATGACATGTGTACAAAATAGTCTGAGATCAAAGTGAATCTGTTCTATGGTAAATGGCAAGTCTTTGTGACATATGGTCCACACATTGGCCTCTGTCTTACAAGTTCTCTCTCCCTGGTTATCAGATATCTGTGTTGTCTGGAGCCTAAGTGGGACTGAAAAGGGGGTTTCACGGTCACTTCCTTGAAGTAACTCTATCACAGAGTAAGTAATGCTGCATTGGGATGTAAAATCGTGGGACAGTTACGAGCAAGTAGGCTGTATTGTTGCAAAGCAGCCTGAAAGGGAGCGCCCGATCACTGAACTCTCAAAAAGTCCCGTTTCAGTCAAGCTCAACTGTTTGATATGGCACTGTAAACAATGTAACAACGTCCATCTAGCCAAAGACCTCATATCCCAGGTGGATGAGGGTGATCAATATGACACTTTTCCTGCTATTATTGCACAACCCGCCCTTCAGCCTGCCTGACCTGTGCACACAGGCGTGTGTTCGCTGGTCGAAAAATAATCCCAGTGGGCAGACGCAGCCTTCTTCGCACTCGCCGCCACATTGCTGCGAAGATGAGAGGGCGGAGCAGCGGCGTTGGCACGATGACACACACATACCATACTGCATGTTGGTGGGGCAGGTGACCGCTGCAGGAGTGAGGTAAACAACATCAGCACCAAATTTGAATTAGAGAGTTTCACATTTGCAGATTATTCAGCAATGTACCAGTGGTGGACTGTCAAGGCCTGCAAAGCCTTCTCGGCTGGCCTAAAAATATCTGAATCACAGACTGATGTTAATTCTATTTTGTCCATGAATTCTTATTATAGTTTGCGAATTATGATTGTCTTGTCACTTGCCAAAACTGCTCTTTTCACGAGCCGCTAGTGACAAGAGCACACTGGCCAGAGCTAGCACACTGCATCGGTAGCGAGCTGCATAAGCAAATATATAGCTGTGTTGATTTAATAGCCGTTTTGGTGGAGAACAAAATGGATTTGGTTCCAGATTTACTGTTCAAGCCATTTTCAAGACGGACTTTTCAAGAAAAGTTGGACATCATTAAGAAAGGTTGGCCTTGCAAAAATAGCAAATAATATTTCAATTTTATGAGGTTATTATTGATTCTTTGCCATACTTTGCCAATCATCTCTGCGGTGTGAAAGAGCGATTTTTTTACCCCATATCATGATTCCACATGTTAAGGGTAAAAACTGGAACAGTTTGATGACGGTATTTTTTTCTTCACAAGTTATTTCCTGGCTTACTGTTCCCTATACTACAGTACAGGACATGTAGTAAATAACACCACACTTTTTAACAGTGGCAGCTGTGGATAGTTTCAGATGTAGCACTACTGAAGGCCTAGGAGTGACATGCACGGCCTGGCATAGCAATGTACTAGTGGGTGATAGTCATGAAAGTTTGGAAAAAAATATATATAACACAGTGCCTGTAAATAGGATGTTGTTAGTAAACTGCACAACACTGCCTTTGCAAGATAAAATACAAATGTGTCCAAATCTTGCAAATTTCCCCATTGTGGGATGAATAAAGGTTTTCTGATTCTTACCACAATCAAGGATACGTGATCGGAAATCAATGAAGACTGAAAATCTGCGGCAGTGGCGAGCATAGTGAGCCAAAGCAGAGCAAAGGCAAGATGTTCCGCATTTGCAGGTATCTGAGCGGCACTGTTGGTGAAATGGCACTGGACTGAGGTACTCATGGCAGGGAGAGAAAAGATCCTGGTTCAGAACATCGCACATCTCGGACGCGTAGGCCACTGAACAAAAACAACAAAAAAAAAGGGGTGTAATGTGAGTTCAACAGCCCATACCATCTGACAGCATAGGGTAACCTCACTATACAGTGCATACGCCGAGTATTTAGACGTACTGTGAAGAAACAATTTTAACATACATTTAAAATGAATGAATGAAATGAATTATTTCTCTGAATGATTTAAATCAATGGGATGAATTTAAACACATTGAGAGACACAGGTCACATAAAGACAATACAGAATAAAAGAAACGACTAACCTGCTTGTTGGTGTGCGTCGCAAGGGTCAAGCTGAGGAGGGATCAAGCTGAGTGTACAAGCTGACGAGACCTTCCAAGCATTTCCAAACAGTAAAGGAGTACTTTCTATCATTCCAGAAGGAGACCTAAAGGAGAACAACATTACATGACTGTCAAAGTCAAAGTCAGCTTTATTGTCACATATGCTAATATGCATGACATACAGCACAGATGAAATTACTGTCCTCTCAAACCTAGCATGCAAGGCACTTATAACGCAAGGCACTACTGCCAGTAGTGGATGACGATAAGTCATCGCAATGATCATCATTTATTCCAAGAAAATGTTATTTTCCTCAGAATTACATCAGAATGCCTTCCAATTAAAAAATAAATAAATATGAGTGCTGCCAGCTGTCAGCACTGGAGAGTTGAAGCTCATTGACGGAACCATGAATGCTGACATATATTGTGATATTGCAAGCAGAGCATGAAACCCTAACTTCACATACATACGTACGTACGCACGCGCGCACACACACACGCACACACACACACACACACACACACACACACACACACACACACACACACACACACACACACACACACACACACATACATACATACATACATACATACATACATACATACATACATACATACATACATACATACATACATACATACATCGCTTACAGACCATGACCTCACATACATTGCATACATTATATATGTACATTACTGATAGACACTGTCATAGCTCAATGACAATTACATACATACATAAATTACATACGTACATGCATGCATGCATACGCACACATGCACACGCGCACACACACACACATGCACACGCGCACACACACACACGCACACACATACATACATATATACTGTACATACATAAAAACACATCTCCATCCCTCCATCCATTTTCTGACTCGCTTTATCCTCACAAGGAGCCTAATCTAGCAGTTGGCGGGGGACATTGTCCCTTGGTTTGAGTATGAGCATGAATGGTTTTCGCCTATGTGTGTCCTGCGATTGGCCGTCAACCAATTCAGGGTGTCCCCCGCCGACTACTGCAAGACAGCTGGGATAGGTTCCTGCATCCACTGCGAGCCTTATGAGTTTAAAACAGTCCGAAAAATGAATGAATGAATAAACGAATGGATGGCTGAATGAATGAATGAATTAATTAATTAACAAATGAATGAATGAATGAATGAATGAATGAATGAATGAATGAATGAATGAATGAATGAATGAATGAATTGCAGTTTTGCCAATAATGTGCTGTGCTTATCAGCATTACCATTCCTCACTTTTGCTTAAATACAAGGGCAAAATTCCACCACATAAACATCAGAGGGAAGACACAATGTGTGCTCACTTTGAGAAAGTGAGTAAAATCCACTTTCTTTCTTGCAATACTGTATGTATCCCCCTCTGGTCCTAGACTCGGACATATATCCTTTTACAGCTGTTGAACAACACGCGCCCTTTACGACTACCCATTACGACACGGAACAGTGGACCTCTCACAGTAAATTCCTTGTTGAGAAGCAGTGTCCTGTTGGGCACTCGTGTGAGCCAAGCAGTGTGCATTACAGAAAGTGTGAGAAAGAAGTTCACGCAAAATTCCTCATCGTGACAGAAACTGGAAGCTATCTGCACTGGACGAAAGCAATTGCCCTCTATGTGTTTCACATACCGGCCAAAACACAATCCTAACCATGTGACCGCAAAATCACGACGTTGCTTGATAGAGAGATTACTGTGTGGAAAAAAGGTAAAAGTTTCTTGCTTTGTGCATATCACTGTTTCTGTCTTTTTCTTATATTTGTGAGTTAGAAAGGCGCACACTTACAAGAAGTCATCTTGAATATTGCCGTTGAAGGTTCCACACAGTCCCACTGTGTCCTCCTTCCATTGCACGCCGGCCTGCAGGTAGAGACGAAATTCCTTCCAGCAGTACTGCAGACGGAGGCCAAACATCGTCTTCACTTGGAGGAACATAGATGACAGCTCCTGAATATGGAAGTTGTCTGCAAGGCATCAAGGGAGACTATATTCATAGAGTACAAATCAGCTATATTTACATGCCTTTCTTTTGTGAAACCAGGTAAACAAGAACTTGATTGGTACTTAAACTTGAAGTCACAATGCTGGAGGGCAATAAATGACAGGTTACCGTCAGAGTAGGGCAGGGAGATGCGGTAATGTCCAGCAATGAAGACGTCACCATTGTGGCTCATTGTAATCTCCATTTTTGGATCCTCATCAATAACCAAATTGACAGATTGGATGCAAGACCCGTCTAGATTCTGCAATCAAAAGGATGCATACACTTTCAGAGTGGTGTGGGGGCATCAGGCTGAATTTCTGTACACATCTCATAATGTTGAAAGTCTTGGCTTTAAAACAATATCAGGTGTAAAACAAATTTCCACATATGAGGAAGAATAATATTTGCAATAACATCAAAATATCTGGTTAAAACTGCAATTGATGAAGTCACTGTGTTAAATGAAAATCCGCAATAGCAAGACAATGAATCCATCATAACCGAGCCGCAAAGTAGCGATAGAACGCTGTTTTCCATGTATTGTAAAAGCAATCTGACATGAAACATCCAGTTGACTCACAGCTCCACAAGGGGCATTCTGGATGGTGACTGTGAACTTTCCCGAGTTGCGACTCTTGGCAAGGACATACTGACATGTTGCTGGAAAGGTGTAGAAACGCCCATCAAATGACTGGAAATAGATATCGCCAGTAACGGAGCATTCGCCTGTTGAGCAAGGGGAAGAATTTCTAAATTAGTCTGCTAGCTGAATTTTCCATTTTTTGTATGTGCACATTTTATCCCTGCACCTTGCTTCATGCTTGTTTCTAATTGAGTAAGGAAGAGAAAAAAACTTGTGATAATGGAAGCTATGTTGGTCAGATCCTATTTTTATTGGCAGTAATGCTAAAATAGAGCAAGACATTGGAACAAATAAAGCTGTGCCCCAAATACTGATGTACAAGACTTTAAGCAAATACAGAACATCATAGATTTCCATGCATTTTGTTTCACTTTACCAGCAGAACATAGATGTAACTTCACACCCAGCTCTCCCCACATGTATTTTTACAGCCACCACCATTTAAGTCACCCAAAAGAAGAGTTAAATTCACTGTCAATAAATCAATTGTCTGATCCGCTTCATCTTCATGAGGTTTATGGCGGTGCTGGAGCATGTCCAGACCAATTGTGGGGCACACATAGACGAACAACCATTCACACTCACAATCACACCAAGGGAGTGTCCCATTATGCAAGAGAAAACCCCACAGATGCAGAAAACTCAACACTGGAAGGACTGTAATTGCAGTCATTACAATAGAGCAGAGACTAACCTGGGCAGTTATATTCGGTGCAGTTCCACAATCCAGCTACACATGTGCTGACACACAAAGTAAATACATTGATCATCTTATTATGCAGGCAACAGTGACAGATATTTAATTAAAAAACAATGGGCTCTACATTGACCTGTCAGTGATTCATTTAACGCACACAGGCTGATCGTATAGAAATCATAAAAGTGTCTTACATAAATGTGTCTTACCAGTTTCTACATTCCTCTTGTACGATTTGTCCAGATGAGTAGAACACACCATGATACTCACAGGGACAGTCAGAAGGCATCACACAACTGCCATCTTCAAATATCAAACCTGAGCACAAATCAATCTACTATTAGTTTCACTTCTTCAACAGCAAAAAGATGGCATCATGGAGATGAAAATTGATAATTAAATCACCATTGGGACAATAGCATCCATCAAGGCAGGCCAGCTTGCTATCGATGCATGTTCTCTCTTGTTTGCAGGTCGATGGGCAACAGCTGATACATTCAAGGTACTGCAGACCTTCAGGACACTCCTTTGCTAGTTGTAATTTACCCAAAAAGAAAGGAGACAGAAAATGGTCAAAAATAAATCAAAGAGCGTGTATGTACAAATCTGATTACAATTGGACTCAGAATTTCCTCGTGGTTAGGGTCTTGAGCATGTGATGGAAACTTATTCAAATGTCGCCAATCAAGAAATAGCACATTTTGGGGCATGCTAGCAGCATATGTTGGAATAATGCAAAAGTCACAGAAACTTTGGAAACATACCACACCGAGGAATATGGTCCCTCCAACTGATTAGTGGATGATCAGCATGGGCACAGGCTCGGGCGTATTCCGTCAACACTTGACATACCGCATCGTCAGTTGGACCAGACCTTTAAATAAGGGCACACAACCTTGTCAACTTTTAATGGGTTTGTATTGTCGCTTTAGTCACACATCAACATTTACACAGTTATTAGTAAGTGAATGTACACTATTGATAGAGATGCACATGATTTATGTTAACTGTGAGAGAATCATTTTGATAACTCCTGAGTTGCACAATATTCCACACAAAGTCTCAGAGAGGGAATTTTTCCACACTTGAAAATGACAAGTGCAACTGCATGCAGTTTATTTTTTTCTTACAAGCAGATGTCATTGAAGCAGCTAGCCATGTAGGACAAGGGGCTGACAAAGTCATGGCAGCTTTGGAATGGTGGATCCAGCAGCATTAAACATATTTCCTCCACCTTCTGGTGGAAAGAGCAGGAAAATAATTACATTCATACCAACAATTTTCAAAACTATAAATGAATGGATGTGTTGACACAATGTACGTACGTACATACGGCTCGACCGACCGACCGACCGACCGACCGACAGATTCAAAAACTGGTGAGTGGGAGTGAGTCTAAGTTTTCAGGTGTGTATATTTAATAATGTCAGCAGGAAAATAATACATATATTTATTTTAGTCACGAATGAGTCTATGTCAGTCACTCTTACCAGCAAGACATGCACATCGACTTCTGTACAAGGTGAGGGGAAACCAAAAGGCACAGTGGGGCATGTAGCCTGGAGAGGTGTTGTCTCTGCCCAGCTGTTTCCAAACATTTCAATTTCATGAGTAAGAACACCTGCAAAGGTTGCACAAATTTGCCTGTCAAAATATTTCAAGCAATGACATACAGTAAAGTCTCGTTATATCGATATTCAAGGGAGGCCGAAAAAATATCGATATAACCGGGACTATCGATATATCCGACCCTGTTTGCATGTAATTCTCTCCGTGTGTGCATAGAAATAGTATCGATATAACCGGGACTATCGATATATCCGATAACGATATAACGAGACTTTACTGTATTTAATTTTGGTTCTAATCTAAAACAGCCAACTGTGAGCTGTCAACCAAAATCATTTATTTCAACATGGTAAACTGATTTTATTGTTGACCTAATTCTGTATTTTACCGAATGCAGATTACTGCAGCTAATCTTTAGAATGTCAACAGCTGTTGAAGTATGCTTTATAAATGCTCATGTATTTATGATGTCATGTGTCATGTATGTGTTTTTAATATCACAACCACACCAAAAATAGCCTACATATCAACTGTAAAAAAATGAATTGACTCATGACTCATGCTAACAAGGCTTACCATAGGATAAGATAAGATCTATCCATAAGATCTTACCATAGCTGGCCATGAGGTCATCCTGTACATCTGCATTGAAGTTCCCACACAGGCCACAGGCTCTGCCCACAAATTCCGGGCTGAGTTTAATGTAGACTGAGCCACTGCGTCCCTCCCAGGCCAGCGTGAAGCCTCGCGTCTGAGACACCAACACGTACTGGGAGATCTGCTCTAGATGCAGGTCATGGATGTGATGTGGAAGCTGCAAACTGGATTATTTTTTTTATCATAAAATAGAATAAATAATTTTAAAAGTATTATGCAATACATTATCTTTCGTACACGGTCTTTGAAAAACAGGAGGCCCTAATTCTGACACTATGGAAAATAAGTTGTTAAATGTTAACACTATTAAACACGGGAATGCAGCAATTGAATAACTGCTGCGGTAAACAATCAATCAAAGATTTATTCATTCTCCGAGCCGCTCTATCCCCACAAGAGTCGAAAGGAGTGCTGCAGCCAATCAGCCATCTTCAGGCAGGGGCGGGGGACACCGCGAACCGGTTGCCAGCCAATCACAGGGCGCATAGAAAAGAAACAACCATCTGTACTCGCACTTACACCTAGGGTCAATTTGGAGTATTCAATCAACCTGCAATGCATATTTTTTGAATGGACGGAAACCGGAGAAACCCGGAAAACCCACGCAGGCCTGGGGAGGACATGCAAACTCCACATGCAAACTCCACATAGACTCCTGGAGCGTAGATTGAGCCGACAAACTCTGCACTGTGAGTTTTATTCCAGACCCTGGGAATCAATAAAAGGCCAGTGCCAGAGGACTTCAGGTTTCGCAAGGTCAGCTCAATAAAAGGTCAAGTCAACTCAATCAGTGTCCAAAGACATTGAATAATTTAAATACAAAACATATTTTACATCTTTTTTTCATGAAAGAAGCCCCCAAAATAAATTATATAACTTTTTCCATCTTGTTTCAACTCCTAACCTTTGCCCTTTGAATGTCACGTAAGAGGCGTGCAACCGGATCTCACCCTCCCAAGGAAGGAAAAGGCTGACCGAGCGCTGGCAGCTGTAAGACTCTGAGCCACAGTCTGCATCATTGTGCACCTGCAAACAGAAGGATGCTTTGCGACATTGTCCTTTTTGAAACGCATACACTATGGTACAAGGACAACATTCTCTTTAATTTGGGATTGTTTATACTTGTGTGTCATCAGCTCCAGATTTATGATGGTGAGATGACTTTACATATTGGGCTTGTTTTCGTTGTAAAAAGAACACCATACAACGAAAAATCTATCCAAATTTTAATAAAACACATACCTAAAAAGTTACACACGAAGTTCAAAAGATGCAAATGAAGAACTAACATTTGTCTGTTGGCTAGGATGTCAAACCAATTGGAACAACTACATTCAGTGTAACCGTGAAGTGTTGTTTTTTTTCTTCTTTGTCAACATATGATTGGATGTGAAAATACTCCATATTTGCAAAAACTAATTTTGCAGACCGCTGCTCACAAGGCTTACAGTCCTCACGTTCAGAACTCACCTGGACAAGGATGCTGGCCTGAGTGGTTTCCTCACAGTCTTTCAGTAGCGTATATGTGCATCGGCCAGGGAAGTAGTAGTAGAGGCCATCAAATGTCTCAAAGTTATATTGACCCCAGGCTCTGCATGTCATTTCCCTCTCAGCGCCAGGATTTGGAACTGAGGACATGATTGAATTTAGCACGTTTAGGCTCAAGAAGAGGAAGAGTGATCAAATAATGTGTTCATGCCCAAAGAATCAAGCCTATCCTGAGAGGGGGCATCAGTCACAGTTTGAGTGGGTATTTTTAATTATTATTACTTTTTAAATGTACCTGTCTGACACCGATGGCCAGTTGCCTGAAATAGGCTGCAGTCACATGACTTGGATTTGGTGCACCAACCACCGTTTAGGCATCGAAAAGAACATGACTCTACAAAAGAATTTAAAAAGTAGTTACAGTACAAGGTTGCTCAGGAATGTGTTTTTTATACAAAAACTACCGCTACCCATCCATTATCTTAGTGTGTATGAGATAAACCCTGGAGTGGCTGACAAGCAATCGCAGCCAAAATGCACACTAAAGACAACCATCGACGCTCATACCTACGGACAATTTAGTCTTTGACTATAGATGATTTCAGAATCTGGCAGGAAGCTGTCATCACCAGTATAGAGTGAACAGGGAAACACGACACAAGAAGGCCCAGCCAAGACTCTAACATGTTAAGCATGATTCCTCCATACTGCCAACTGCACACAAAGTGCAGAGCGAAGCTTCAAAATTGTCAAATTCAAAAGTCCTTCTCGCGCCTTTGGAGAAGTGGGGCCCCTCAAAATTGTGAAGCACTTTAAGTTTGTTTAGAAAATCGATCTGATGCATTATTGATAACTTGCCAGTAACTGCACACATCACCAAACAAGTCCTACTCATTTGGCCTCTTCCGCCATCTATTTGTAAGGCTCTCAGCATGTGTGTTCACTCAGCCACATCACATGCAAGTGAAGGAGTTCATTATTCAGGCAAACACCATTTTCCTTCTGTTCGCCCAGTGGTGGTATAATAGAGAGTTTTGATTTCTAAAATCACATGGATGGGGCATGGATCGTAGAGACAAACACAATTCCACAGTGCACAATACAAAGTGACGACCCAGTGGTCCAGTGACCTCACAATACAGAGGTCGTGGCTTTGGTTCAGCATCCCTGTGTAGATGTGATGAATGGATGGATGGATGGATGGATGGATGGATGGATGGATGGATGGATGCATGGATGGATGGACGGATGGGTGTTTGGGTGGGTTTGAGTGTGTTGGGGTGGGTGGGAGTTGGATGGATGCCTGGGTGGCTGTCTGGATGGATGGATGGATGGATGGATGGATGGATGGATGGATGGATGGATGGATGGATGGATGGATGGATGGATGGATGGATGTGTTAGGGTGGGGGTTGGATGGAATTTGGGGGGGGTGGATGGATGGATGGATGGATGGATGGATGGATGGATGGATGGATGGATGGATCGATGGATGGATGGATCGATGGATCGATGGATTTAGAGTCTTAACTCATCATACATGTTTTGGTCAGGAAGAAACCCCACACTGAAAAGCTCAAATTAAAAAAGATTCATAAGATTGACTGCAGACAGTACTTGTATTTATGAAGTAAAGCTGTACCTGAAATCAAATGAAACCGCAGGGCTTCTTTGGCCCTTCTGGTGAAAACCGAAGCATTAATTGGATTTTCATCATGAGAGAAGATTCTGTTTGCAGAGTTTCCTGTTGCGTTACTTGGTGCTTGGGTTGATGCTTTTACTGAGCCAATCTGAGGTTTGTCAGAAGGAGATGGACTGGATGACAGTGGGTTGGTCAATGAGTCTGATGTGTCTGATGTGTGTAATCTATTTCTGGATTGGGTGGCTGTTTGGTGAGTAATTACAGAAGCTATGGGGTGGTTGACTGGAAACTGCCTTGCAGTTTCTTCGCTGGAGGCTGACTGACTTGCCTGTATCCCTGCTTGAGGCGATGGGGTGACTGAGGATTTTCTGGTGAGTGTTGTATGTGAGGATGCCGTCGTGCTGGCTGATTGGATGGCTGAAGCGAGAGAGGTTGGTGACTGGCTCATGAGCACATTTTGAGTTGGGGATGGTTTAGAGATAGC
Organism: Hippocampus bargibanti; assembly: GCF_051943395.1. Lineage (NCBI taxonomy): Eukaryota > Metazoa > Chordata > Actinopteri > Syngnathiformes > Syngnathidae > Hippocampus > Hippocampus bargibanti. Next base: position 11,159,429 of record NC_142736.1, on the reverse strand, counting down.
TGACATGGTTAAGGATTGTTTGGATTGTGCTTTCCTGGTTGAGTCCATGTCAGATGCTCCAGCTCTATTTGGTAGTTGGCTGAGAGACGCTGTAGTCACTTGCAGTTGCTTGGGCTGTTCTGGTCTTGGTGGTAACGTACCGGCTCGTACATTTGATGAGAATTTTGTAAAGTTGAAGTCCAGTCTTGTTTGGGAGATTAAAGATGTATTTGAGTTCTTGGAGGCTGTGGTTCTGTCGTTTTGAGTGACCAGAGAGTCCATTGAAGATGATGTATTGGGAACTAATGGCACATCTGTTGATTGAAATCCCTGAAAGAGAGGAAATTGACAATGTGTGGGCCTTTTGAGATCATAACAGTTAATCTATAGTAATGTACTAATTTAATCCTAGCAAGATTTAGTAACTACGATCTCTGGATTTCATAACAACTGAATTCACAAAGAAGACTGCAATAGGAAAGCCAATGTAAACTTAATTGCAAGGATAATTTTATATGAATTAAAGTCTGGAACTGGCAACGTTTAAGTACAGCGATACCTCAGTTTAGGAACGCTTTAGTTCATTAACTTTTCGCTTTACGAACATTAAATTCATGAGATCATGATATTGGCATAAAAAACTAGTTTTCGGCAAACGAACCAAACCACACGGAGCGCCATGGTGGCGCTCCGCTGTCGGCTGTCGCTGTCTAGCTGTCGGCGGAAGAACACCTAACCACACATCCGAACAGCGCCACTGTGGCTTCCGGACTACTTTTCCACACTCCCTTTCTCTGAGTGCATACGTGGCATACGTGGTTTGTTATCAAGGATATATTTGCTATTATGGGACTGAAAAAGACCCCACCACAGGCTAGTGTTCAGCCGAAAAGGACACAAAACAAAATTACGGTCGAGCAGAAGAAGGAGATCATCAAGAAACATAAATGAGGTGTGCGTTTGTGTGATTTAGCGTCCCAGTCCAGGTATGCTAAGTCGACCATTGTTACCATCCTTCGGAACAAGGAAGCTATTAAAGGTGCGTGTGTTGCTAAGGGTGTTTCCGTGTTGTCTAAGAAACGGTCTCAGGCAATAGAAGAGGTTGAAAAACTTCTGTTAACTTGGATTAACGCAAACAGGTAGCAGGGGACATAGTCAGTGAAGGAATTATCGTCGAGAAAGCACGGCAACTTCACTCGGATATCATCAAGAGGCAACCTGGACGTTTGGCATCCATTGATGATATCAAGGATTGCCATGATGGTTCGAGAACTTTAAGCGTCGGACAGGGAGTCATAGTGTCATTCGTCATGGTGAGGCAGCTAGTTTTGATGATAAAGCTGCCGAAGCTTACAAGGAATCATTCCTCAAGATGGTGGAAGAAGAAGGCTACATTTATTTATTTTATTTATTTATCATCAAGTGTTTAATGCTGATGAAACCGGCCTTTTTTAGAAAAAGATGCCTAACCGGACTTTCATTACACAGGAAGAGAAGTCTGTCCCTAGGTATAAGCCTATGAAAGATAGGCTAACCGTCATTCCTACAGTCCTTATGGAATGTGACTCTCCTTCCAAACAGTAACTCCCTCCCTCCCACCTCCTCCCACTCCATTCCATCAAGCCATCAACAACCATCACAAAGGTAAATAAAATGACTTTATTATACAGTATAGCTCTACACCACATTGTGCTGAGTCAGGCAGATGGTACACAGAAGTGGAGGGCGGATGAGGCTCTTTGGGAAGGAGGACGAAAAGAAATTTGAAGAATTGAAGGGGTGGGGTGGCAAAGTTACTACATGACGCTTCACAAAGTATTTCCAACAATTTGGGAATGGTTCTGTTCATTAACACTTTAAGTCCTATTAAAGCTGCTGCTATAAGACTCGCAAAAAGTGGCTCTGCTCCTCAATATCAAAAGGACCACTGTTCCCTGCACAATGTATTTATCATTCCATGCTTTTGATGTTCCAATTTTGTGAATACACCGCTTTTTAAGACATTAGGACATTCTCTGAACTTTGTTCCAATTTTAGCGGCTATATCATGTACTACTATCACTGAAAACAAATGCACAGGTCGATGATGCTTTTAATGCACTACAAGTTACATGAAATGAACTTGAAATAGTTAACTACTGGCCCAGTAGTCCAGTGGTTCGCGCATTTTCGTCCCAGTGCAGAGGTCTTGGGTTCAATCCCACTTTGGCCTCCCTGTGTGGAGTTTGCATGTTCTCCTCAGGCCTGTGTGGGTTTTCTCCGGGTCCTCCGGTTTCCTCCCACATTCCAAAAACATGCATAGCAGGCTGATTGAACACTCCAAATTGCCATAGGGTGTCAGTGCGAGCGGGGATGGTTTATTGTTTCTGTGTGCCCTGCGATTGGCTGGTAACCAATTCAGGTTGTGCCCCGCCGACTGCCCAAAGATAGTCGGCACAACCTTAGTGAGGATAAAGTGAGTCGTAAAATGAACGAATGAATGGTTCAATTCTACAGACGAAACAAGGAAGGCCCTTTTAAGACTCAAAGTTTCGTGGCCACCTGAGCTCTGAAGCCAAGGATTTCATTTCAAAGAGCAGGATCGAAGCAGATGGCAAAGGGAACTATTTGGGGGGCTGGGGTCAGATCCAGTTAATTATTCATTAAAGGTCAGATGCAGAAACTGAGCATGAAACTAAACTGACTATTTTGCAGCTGACGCAGATATCAAAAATTGGACAACCAGCGCGAGGCAGAATGAAAAAAGGATCTAATATGAGATACTGTATATCTGCTCCGTGCGCCCGTGACCTGCGACCTGCTACCCGTGCTCCTAATTGTCTTGTTCCTTTTTATAGCTTCTGTATGTTGGATCCATTTCTCGTGCCTTTCTGAGCCAAAAGAGAGTTGGAAAAAAGGAACAACCACATTGGGACTAATAAGAGGCACGCATAGTGAGACAACCAAATAGTTTTTTTCCTCCAAAGGAATTTCTCACATCTGTTGCGAAGTAAGACATATTACAGGTGTTGTTTTGAGAATACATTTTATGGGCATTTTTCAGCAGAAGTTTTTTCCTCCTGTTTATTTACAAAACCAAGATCTAGTCGAGGCTAAGTATTTATTTTGTAGAGCAAAACGTCAGTGTAAGCTCTCAGTCGTACAGGCTGAACCTTTTCATCGATGGAACGCGCCTGTACGACTGAGAGCTTACACAGATGTTTTTTGTTGTTTGTTTTTGCATTACTACATTACGTCACTTTACATACGCCACTACCTCACTTCACATACGTCATTACCTCACTTTACATACGCCACTACCTCACTTTACATACGACACTACCTCACCTTACATTCAGAAATTACATGTATTGTCTGTTGTCAATTGTATGTCTTTTTTAGCCACGTTATAACTGCCTTGCACGCTGGGTCTGAGAGGACATTAATTTAATCTGTGCTCTATGTCATGCATATTAGCATATTTGACAATAAAGCTGACTTTGACTTGACTTCTTAGAAGGTGTCGGACGTTTCGCTTCTCATCGAAGAGGCTTTGTCAGCGAACTCATTTTTAGTTCGCTGACGAAGCCTCTTGGATGAAAAGCTAAATGTCCGACACCTTCAAAGAAGTACAGATGACGACTTAAGAAACCTTTTCATCGTTTGTAGAGCAAAGCATATGAAAAAAGATTGAATCCATTATATTTCTCTCGTGACAAGTTTATCTCGTGTATGGTTTAAAAAAAAAACATAGAGCATGACTCATATCCAAAATACATTCTGATACAATACATCAACTATACTTTGGGATGAAGACTTTTAAAAAAAGAGGTGAAATTACTAAATAAGAAGTAATGGGCAATCCAGTATGTCATGAGATATGGGGCTGCTGAGAGTTGTTCCAGTCCTTTCGCTGGCTCATGTTTTGATTAAAGTGGTCAAGATTTTGACAGTATTCTCTCTGATCCCAGCAACTTCATCAGCATGGATGGTGAATGTTGTTCCCTACCTGCCTTGCCTGGAAAGTGGTGTCCCATTTCTGCTGCTTTATCCTGGTGCTGTTGCTGTTGGGAGAAAGAACAAGGACAGGTCTGTTCCTGTTGCTGCTCCCTCATGATCCCCCTTCAGCGTATCAACCACAAAACCCAACGGTCAACCAAGGGAATAAGCAGCATCTCCCTTTTTCAAAATATCTCCCGAAAGGCTACGTCAAAAATTGTCCCAAAAATAAATCATCTAAGGACTGTATCCTTTGAAAAAAAGACCAAGACAATTGACAGCAACTGTGAGTATAGCAAATGAAACAAGTCGTTCAATACACTTTTTTAAAATGTAAAATAATGCAAATGACAACTTACTCATATAATTCATCTGAGTTTGAATTGTCCCCATCCACATCTTTGCTTGACAGTGTCACTGAAACCAAGGCAAGTTGTCAGGAGAGTAATTGTATTGTATAGAAATACAAGATGTAAAATCAAGCATTTTTTTCATGACAGCACATAAAAGTTGAATCGCCATTTTATCAAAGTGACTCACCAGGATAAATTAAGCTAAAATATAAAATGAAAAGGTAGAAAAGCCTTTCCCAGCTAATAAGTCCTAAATAGGGACCCATTCGTGTTTTGGAGATCCTCAGTCAGTCAGGTTTCGACAGCATCACCTGGTGAAATCCCCCGGCTGGACTCCCACCTGTTGCCTGCCCTGCTCCATCCGGCTCATCCTTGAGGCGCTTGGCGAGCACCTGAAGAACTGGTGCACTTTCACATTAGCATAAAATATGCACCGGCGGGTGGGATGGTGGGCAGGGCCAAGCCAATTGTAAGAACACAACAAATGTCAAGGAAGGTCATCGTTGTCATCAATTTCACTGAAACCTCCAGGGAGAGTACTTTTCAAAATTATCGAATTGTGACACAGAGCCAATCAACGTTCTTTATCGGCTCTGGATATGCATCCAAAGTGATGCTATACAAATGGTGTTCCCCAAGATTTAATTGGTTTTTGGCACAAGTGAACCCAAAGAGTCCTATTTTCAGCTAGCTCCAAAGGTTCCTACCCTGTTCACATGAACACCTGGGTTTGCTAGAACTAAGTCCTCACAAAGCAAATGACTTGAAAACGCACTTTACTCTGTCATGAATGTATCACTTGTGCCACCTCCCAGCCATTTGAAATGAAACAAATTACCCCTTGTAGCCAAATACCAATTCGGTATTTCACCGTTCGATGTGACTTGTCTAGGGAATAACATCGTACACTGGCTAACAAGTGATTTGGTTTCTCAATAGATATTTATAGAGAGTGAAGGATGCACACCACCATGTCGAAGGTACTATTCCGAAAGACATACGGATGAGAATTCCTCAATTATTCCTTTGTGTACAGACACAGTGGTTGAAAAGTTTACAAACATGGTGGATACAGTGGAAAAATAAAAGACCAAATAGTTAAAAGAAAATTTCATTCTATACTCCAGTGGGGAGAGTGGCTATATCGGAATAAGGATGCTGAGGCTTGAACTGCCAGGCAGGAGACCAAAAGGAAGACTTAAGAGGAGGTTTATGGATGTTGTCAGAGGACATTAAGGTAGCTGGCGTGAGAGAAGAGGATTCACAAAACCGGGTTAGATGGAAGACACTGATTCGCTGTGGCAACCCCTCAAGGGAAAAGCCGAAAGGAAAAGAAAAAGAACAGAAGTGACACTGTTGGTAAACCAGTCAAAATGTTTGACTTTTTATCATCACTATTGAGACTCGTCTCACTTCGCCCAATGATTTTTTATTTATTTGAGCAGCATATTTTCACTCCCGGAGACTTGACATTGTGTGTCATGATGGCAAAAGAAGCGTTAAATAATTTCACGTTTTCGGGATTTTGGATGGGACAATGGTGCGCATTTCTCCCCATCCAAAACAGTAGAGTCGGGCGACCGCTAATTGTCTCTGAGAAGGTGATTGCAACCACCTGGGAATGGCCAATTACCGCTGGGACCTGATTGGCCAGAAGCTCAGGTGAAGCACCTTTAAAACCAGGCCGAGGAAGTCACTTCAAGAGGGAGAAGAGGGAGTAAGGACAGCCTGGAGGGCAGCGTTACCTGTGGTCTGCCGAAAACGACATCCATTGCAACTTAAAATAAAGAAAACTCAAAATATCTTTCCTGGATCTGGCTGAGTGAACTTTTATCATTTTTTCCCCCTGCTTGCTGTCTCGCCGCATAACATTGTGACTCCAAAGAGAAATATTCTCCTGTAAATCCAAGTACTTTCTTTCTTAAGGACGTTTGGTGTCGTTGTGTGGGAAATGTTCTAGATATAGTACAGAAAGCTGCCTCTCAATGCCTCTCTATAAATTCAACAATTTACAGCAGTCTAGACAATATGTGACTTTATTGGTCTGGTTTCGTTGAGCCTTATAGCCGCACATTCTAGGATCCTGGAGTATGAGGTGTTAGTCGTGACATGTAAACAAGGTCGTGACATGGTACACACGGTTATAGCAGCCTCATGACCATTCAGCCAAGGTGACAGACAGAAATGCTTGCACTTTGTTCAGTCTCCAGTATGAACTGCGGTCTTATGGTTGGGTACCGCTCATATGCTGTGCAGTGCATTTTGGGGTGCATTTTTTATCCACCACTAGTATACCATACCTGCATCTTCTGCCCAACTAGCTTCTTTGCTGGGTATTTGCTGTTGCACTAAACCTTTTCATCATTCACGGTCTCTGTAAATGTCATTTGCATCCCATTTTGCTGGTCACGAAAAGGAGCTAAGTTTGATATGATTAGGAGAGTTGACTAAGGCAGTATATTAACATTGATATTATCTTTAGCGATGCTGGGAGGCCCACAGCAGATGTGACACAAATGATGGTGCGAATGCAAGAAGATGTAGAAGACTCCAAGATGAGAGTGAATCAGGAAGGAGCCAATGCAATAAACAATGCTGAGCGCCGGTCTTGTGAAAGACTGTTAGATACGTATGTGAAATCGGATCAGAGAGTGAATGAACCAGCGTTGTGGATGTTGGTTGAAAGATATGAAATGAATGACAGATATCTGCAGATTGTTATGGATCTGGATGAGACAATTGAGTACTGCACAAGGCGAGGAGAAGAGTGAAGGATGGATGCCAGCAAGAGGATTGTGAGAAGCATGTTCCTTATCGCAGAGAGCAGCTAGTTGTATGACTGTTAAGTCTGTGGTATCAGAAGGATGTGAATATACTATGAAAGTGGATGGGTGAATGCTATAGATTTGCATGGGGTGATATGAATTGGGAACCGTTGGGACAGATGCACAAAAAGGAAGTGAACATGTATGATGGAAGGAAAATGCTTGGAGTCACATCTTTCAAGAGGTGACTGCTGGAAAGAATTGGACATATGATGCAAATGGGTAACGAATGGTGGACGAAAGCAATGGCGTGAGGGTGCTGGGATGAACTGGAAGGAAGATAATGGGATGCAAGAGGAAGACTGGAATGTATTGGAAGGGAGTCATATTTTGCTTTTGACACCACTTCTCACCCCATCGTACTTAATAGACTTTCCTCCATATGTATCACCTACACACCCCTTTGCTGGTTCAATTCCTTCACTTCACAGTCCTACCATGTGTCTTCTGGTGTGCCTCAAGGCTCTGTCCAGGGAACCCTCCTCTTTATTACCTAATTTCTTCCCCTTGGCAATATTTTCCATAAATGTGGAATACACTTACATTGCTTTACAGATGACACCCAGCTGTACCTCTCCAGCAAACCTGACTCCTCTCTTCCACCTTCTTCCCTTTCACTCCGCCTCTCAGGAATTAGATCATGGTTTACCCATAACTTGCTCAAACTTAAGAGCGATAAAAATGAACTTCTCTTTGTCGGTACAAGATCCACCTTAAACAAAGCCAACAGTTTCTCCCTAACTATTGACAGTTCAATCATATCCCCCTCACTTCAGGTTAAGTGCCTGGGTGTCATCCTCGATAGCTCACTATCTTTCCACTCCCATATAAATAACATAACCCCGTCCGCTTACTTTCACCTATGCAAGATCAATCGTCTCCGTCCCTCTCTCACCCCTCACTCCACTACTGTCCTTGTCCACAGTTTCATCACCTCCCGTATTGATTATTGCAATTCATTTCACCTTGGTGTCCCTCACAAATGTCTCCACAAACTACCACTCATCCAGAATTCCGCAGGCCGGGCCGGAACCCCCTCCTTTCACCATATCACCCCCGTCTTCCAACAGCTCCAGTGACTTCCGGTCAAACTTAGAATCAGCTTCAAAATACTTCTTTATACATTTAAAGCTATCCATATCCATGCCCCCGCCCCCATCTGTCTGACCTTCAAATTTCTGTTCCCACTTGTACCCTTCGATCGTCATACTCCCTCCACCTCTGTGTGCCCTCTGCCCGTCTCAGAACAATGGGGAACAGGGCTTTTTGCCGCTTTCCTCCCAAACTCTAGAACTTTCTTCCCTCCAACATCCGTAATATTGATTCTATTCAACTTCAAATCCCATCTCAAACCCCACCTATTTAAAATCGCATTCTCTGTGCAGTTTGATCTCCTGTTCTTATTCATAATGTTATCTGTGTTTTTTTCATGTCCCTGTTTTGTGAATGAAAAGTGTTTTTGAGAGCTTTGAAAGGCGCTTATAAATAAAATGTATTATTATTATTATTATTATTATTATTATTATTATTATTATTATTATTATTATTATTATTATTATTATTGATGAGAAGGTTTCTTCAGCCGTCATCTGTACAAAAAAGAAGGTTTCGGACGTTTCGCCTCCTATCCAAGAGGCTTCGTCAGCGAACTAAAGTCTGCCTGGTCGTATCGGCCCCATTTATATATCCCTAATGTCCAGACATGGTGGCGCCGGACACAGCTATGATAGGTCCCTACTCTCAGGTTGGGGGGGCAGGGGATCCCTCCCTGTGGCCCCACTGATTGTTCCTACATTCCTGACTAACGACTGGCCTATTACCCCCACCCCCCCCGGTATCACCTCATCAGCATAACGACCCTCATCAGCATTGCGAAAGTTGCCTAACCTGTTTTGCCTAAGCAGGCTATTGTATGAACGATCCAAATTGAACCTCACCCCCCCAGACCGGTTTAATGAAGGATTTTGTTGTTTTATAAGAATCGCCTCTTTTACCCCCCTTTCAAACCATCTATGTTCTTTCGCTAAGATTTTAACCTCATTGTCGTCAAATGAGTGGTTGCTAGCTTTTAGGTGCAAATGTACTGCCGATTGAGGCCCACTAGTATTATCCCTGCGATGTTGATAAAGTCTTTTTTTGAGAATTTGTTGAGTCTCCCCAATGTACTGCTCTTTACAATTTTCATTCTTACAATGTATGGAATAAACTACATTACTTTGTTTTTCATTTGGTAGCCTATCTTTTGGATGCACTAATTTTTGCCTTAACGTGTTTATCGGTTTGAAATAAGTAGGAATTTTATGTTGCCAAAGGACTCTTTGTAATTTTTCAGAAACTCCTGCAATGTACGGTACTGCTACTCCTCTCCTTTTTGAATCTTGAGAATTATTGGTTTCGTTCGCTATTCTTTCTTCATATCTATCATAGCTGTGTCCGGCGCCACCATGTCTGGACATTAGGGATATATAAATGGGGCCGATACGACCAGGCAGACTTTAGTTCGCTGACGAAGCCTCTTGGATAGGAGGCGAAACGTCCGAAACCTTCACTTTTGTACAGATGACGGCTGAAGAAACCTTCTCATCGATGGACCACTCCTGTACGACTGAGAGCTTACACAGACGTATTATTATTATTATTATTATTATTATTATTATTATTATTATTATTATTATTATTATTATTATTATTATTATTATTATCAGGAACAAAGGCATAGACTGGACGAAGGTGGAGAGAGTAACATAGTAACATGCCGGACCATCGATATAAATGGGGAAGAAATGAGGAAAGATTGGAGAGGAATGTTGGGAGTTTGAATGGTAGGTTGGAATGTAGGTATGAGAGGTGTGGGAACGTATGCAAAAGCAGAGCAGTCCTGTCAATGCATTAAAAGCGAATGCATTGAGTGAATGATTAGCAAATAATTTTTGAATGTGGGAAGTGTGGAAGGATGTTTGCATTGGTAGGAAGATGAAGACATGTTTTTCAGTAAGGAAATCCAGCCAACCACTATCCACACGTTTTCTAATCTGCGTAATCCTCAGATGGGTCGCAGGTGTGCTGGAACCTATCCCAGCAGTTTTCAGGGAGCAGGCGAGGGACACCCTGAACTGTTTGATTTGCCAATCGCAAGGCACACATACATGAACAACCATTCACACTCACACTCAGGAACAATTTTAAATGTTTAATCAGACTGCCAAGCATGTTTTTGCAATGTGAGAGGAAACTGGAGTACCCAGAAAAAAACCCACACAGGAAGTCCAGAAAATATGAGGCTGACATACTGACCCGTCGTCCACTGTGCCGAGCATTTCAGCCATTCCACCAAATAACTTCATGAAAGGAGACAGCGTCATTTTTCACACACTCCATATAAACCCTGTTTAGTGATGTGATTTTGTTTTAAATCACTTATTGAATACAACAAAGATAAAAATATGTTCATGTTTTTGTAAATTATGTTTTGTCGTTTACGGTCTTTGTTTCTATGTGTAGCCATTGTCAAGTGAGGTCACATAAGTCAGTTGGTGAACTAGGGTCCTTTTTATTTTCAATTTCATAACTTGTACCACCCAGTATAGTGCACTTTAAAGGACAACCGACATCACTTTTTTGTTTCCTAACTGACATCAGAAAAACGTTTTATAGCATCTAAAATAGCCAAAACACGCAGGCTGATATTTTTAGTGAAATGCAAAACACCAATAAAAATGACTTAAAATCTGCAAAAAAAATGAGCTGCGAATTGGGCATTTTCAGAAAGTCCCGCCCCCAGTTCGTGACATCACGCCTTGCTCGAGAATCAAAAATATGCTTTCTTGTTACACATCCAGTTATGAATATGATTCAAATAGTTCTGAAGAGGAAAGCATACATGTTTGCAATCGATTAAAGGTTTTCTGGGTTGTTTTGATGGCTCAAGTGTGGTGTCACAGAAAATGCAGAAGATGGCGGCTCCGTGTGAGGAATTAATCAGCCCGTTTCCACAAGCTGATTAATTCCTTACAAAGAGCTTTGTCGCCCTCTTCTGCCTCTTTTTGGTGCAACACAAAGTTTTCAGACCAAACAAGTACAGCAAAATGCGTTGATGTGATGGAAGGACTGCTACAATGTGTCCTTTTTTTCGGTCAGGGGCGTTCCTTCAATGATGTAGGGTGAGGACTCGTCACCAACTCAAAAACAAGACTTCCAGAATATTCAGCGCATGTCTTAAAACGTAAAATATATCTATATGCGGTGGAATCTTTGTAAAATACGCTCAGTAGAAGTCATTTGAAGCCATTTTGCAAATTATGGACACATGTCCGGAGACGTTGGTTGTCCTTTAGTGCTTTCAGATTAATTCCAGGCATTATGAGGGTGGGACAAAGGGAAAATGGCATTTTATCAGGTCCTCGACTAATTTGGTGTTTAGAACACTATTCAACGTTTCTTTTCTTTTTTTTTTGTCTCAGGATGACTAAAGACTCAGAAACTCTACATTTGTAGTCATTTTGTAAATAAATTATTGAAAATTTGATGCGGTGTGATGTAAAATGTCCGGCTCACATTATGAAATGCTTTAAATAGATACAGCAGTTAATAAAGTTCAATTTTATTGAGAAAGCAATCATTCCCCTTTAAAATAACCACCAGGAGCATTTCAAAACATAAAACAAATTTATTTGACACAATTGCTATGCAAACAAGAAAGACATTTCTCTCCTGACTTCCATCCATGACGTCAACTGATTGTTGGTTCTCAAACAAATTGTGAACAAACCAGACTTGTATCTTAATTTGCTTTTTCTTAAGTTACCAAAACAAAAAGAAGCTTGACATACATATCTATAAACATTTGATACTGAATGTACCGGCAGAACTCATCCAGGATGCAGAAAAATTAAGGAATGTAGCATAATTGTCCATCCATCCATTTTCAAATGCGCTTATCTTCACAAGGGTCGCAGGGTGTGCAGGAGCCTATCCCAGCTGTCTTGGGGAAGTAGGTGTGATACAGACTGGACTAGTAGCCAGGTAATTTCAGATCAGATAAAAAAAGGACAATTGGCACGAGTCACACCTTATACTTACCCTAACGTCCTCAAACAGGAGCCAACGCTATACACGCCTACAACAACACAATCTTGACTTTAAAGGCAACAGAAACACCTTTAAATTTTCAAAGCGTCCACAGCCCAGTGTGTTCTTAGTGATTACAAAGTATTTGTAGCAAGCTGTCAAATCTGTCAACTAAGATACAATGCCCCCCCCCAAAAAAAAAAAATATATATATATATATATATATATTACAGATTGCACTGCTTCAGGTTGCCATGCATTTACTCAATGGCAATGATGACCATTGGATCCATACTTTTTTTTTCACCCTTTAAAATTGATGATCCATTCCTAAAATAAAAACCTTCACACATATTTCATTGTTAGGCAATACTGTATTTGATTACGGGTAAATAATGTTGAAGATGTGACACTTAAAGGACAACCGACGTCCCCAGACAAGTTGTGTCCATAATTTGTAAAATCACTTCAAATGCCTTCTACTGAGCGTATTTTAATAAGATTCCACCACATATAGCTATATTTTACGTTTTAAGACTAATGCTAAATATTCGGGAAGTCTTGTTTTTGAGTTGGTGACGAGTCCGTACGTGACGTCATGAAAGGACCACCCACTGACCGTGAAAAGGCGCATTGTCGCATTGTCCTTCCATCACGTCAATGTATTTTGCTGTAGTTGTTTGGTCTGGGGACCTCGTGTTGCACCCAAAAGCCGACAGAGGGCGTCCAAGCGCCATTTAAGAATTTATTAGCCTGTGGAAACGGAGGTGGCCACAAGATGTCGCCATTTTGTGCCTTTTTTTGTGAGAGATTGTCCCCCAATGTTGCCTCAAAATGGCATGGAATAAATTCTTTAAGATTGCAAACATGGTTGCTTTCCTCTTTGAATCATTGAACTATTTGAATCATATTCATAACTGGATGTGTAACAAGAAAGCATATTCTCCGAATCTGAAGCCATTGTTTTGATTGCCAAGCAATGCAAGATGTCTTGGCGTGATGTCACGAAATGGGGGCGGGACTTTCTGAAAATGCCCAATTCGCAGCTCAATTTTTTGCAGATTTTGGACACTTTAAATCATTTTTGTTGGTGTTTTGCCTGTGAGTAAAAATATCATACTGCATGTTTTGGGTATTTTAGATGCTATAAAACGTTTTTTCTGGTGTCAGTTAAAAAACAAAAAATTGACGTCGGTTGTCCTTTAAAGAACAAGCGACCCCTTCGGACAAGTTGTGTCCATAATTTGTAAAATCACTTCAAATGACTTCTACTGAGTGCATTTTACAAAGATTCAACCGCATATAGCTATGTTTTACGTTTTAAGACTCGCAATGAATATTCCGGAAGTCTTGTTTTCGAGTTGATGACGATGCCTGACGTGACGTCACGTCTGGAACGCCACTGACCGAGAAAGCGACACGCCTTTTCTCATCTGAAAACACAGTGTTAATCGCGAAATTAGAAGGAAAACTACATAAATAACGCAATGGTGAATTGTTGTGTGCCGCAGCCAATTGCGGTAACACACATAAATTCCCAGCCCCTTTTCCAACAGAGCTAGTGCGCCATCTTGTGTATTTTCTGGGCCCTACATTGGAGTCCAGACGGCTCGAATTGATACGGAAGGACTTCTTTAATCGATTGCAAACATTTATGCTTTCCTCTTCAGAACTATTTGAATCATATTTATAACTGACAAGAAAGCATCTTCTCCGAATCTGAACTCTCTGAAGCCATTCTTTTGATTCTGGAGCAAGACAGTTTGTGAAGGAGTATCCTGGCATGACGTCACGAACAAGGGGGCGGGACTTTCTGAATGTCCCCAGTTCCGAGCTCACTTTGTGGCAGTTTTGGGACACTTTTAAGTCATTTTTATTGGTGTTTTGCATTTGACTAAAAATATCAGCCTGCGTGTTTTGGGTATTTTAGATGCTAAAAAACGTTTTACTGATGTCAGTTAGGAAACAAAAAAATGGTGTCAGTTGTCCTTTTACATTGAAACTGCCTGGAACATTGCATCAAATTAAAATCATGTACCCAAGTCAGCGCAGAAATCGACGTTTGACAACAAAACCAGTTTATCCCAATTATGTTTTATCAGCAAACTGAACTTTACCTAACCTGGATGGGAACATCTTTCAAGATCTTATCTTGCCTCTGCAATGAAGTTACTGGTCTTCCTTGTCTTTACACAAAAAAAAAAACTTTGGTAGGGATGGGTCCCAAAGACTGTACTTTTTTCTTCATATGAACCAATTTGGGCCAGTACTGAAGTAATCAAACGACAAAAAAGCTTGGCCAAAACAAACATGCGGATCAAACCTCTCAAGATGGAGGACACTGATTTGCTGTGGCGACGCCTTGAAGGGAAAAGCCGAAAGGAAAAGAAGAAGAAGACTGAAGTAATCAAACGGTACCAGGTTTCAATGACAAAGTCTGTGTTTGTAAGTCATAATTCTGTAGAACACAATTTCCATACCGCACTTGAACGCCATAGTACACGCACACGAGCATAATGACATCACCCATTCATGCAGGATTTCACACCGTAAAAATACATTTCCATATTTCAAAAGAAAGCGAGACTCGCAAGTACATGTATAGTGACCGGGAAGTCTCACATTTTCTAGCTTTGGTTGAGCATTAGGGGGAGACATTTTTCTGTACCGTCCCCAGATCCACACAAGTGTGAGGCTGAAAAGGAAAACGAGAGATGCCCATCATCCCTCACTAAATTGAATTATGCTGAGGGCTGCACGGCTTAACCATCGTTACAATATATAGCCATTGTGTTTCAGAACAATATCAATACATAGTAATATGACATTTCATTGATAATTTCATGTGTGAAATAGCAAAAACCTTTAGCTAAAATGTGGTAATACGTCAGTGTAAGGTCTCAGTTGTACAGGAGTGGTCCATCGATGAAAAAGTTTCTTCAGCCGTCATCTGTACTTCTTTGAAGGTGTCGGACGTTTTGCTTCTTATCCAAGATGCTTCTTCAGCAAATTAAAATCTTTTGCTGGTAGTATCGGCATATAGATGGTTTGAAAGGGGAGTAAAAGAAGCAATTTTCATAAATCAGCTAAATCCTTCACTAAAGCGATATGGTGGTGTGAGGTTCAATTTGGATCGTTCGTACAACAGCCTACTTAGGCATCATAGGATTAGTAATGCTGATAAGGTGATACCGGAGCAAGTGGGGCAATCAGGCCAATCGTTAGTCAGGACAATAGGAACAATCAGTGGAGCCACAGGGAGTAGTCCACTGCTTCCCCCAACCTGAGAGCAGGGACCTATCATAGCAGTGTCCGGCACTGCCATGACTGGACAGTAGGGATACATATATAGGGCTGATACTACCAGTAAGACTTTAGTTCGCTGAAGAAGTATCTTGGATGAGAAGCGAAACGTCCGACACCTTCAAAGGAGTACAGATGACGGCTGAAGAAACCTTTTCATCGATAAAATGCGGTAAGTATCACACATCAGGTCGGGTACATTCAAATGATGAATTTTATCCGTATTATTCTTCGATGTCATTCACATCTTTTTCCAACTGTGTTTTTTGTGCTATTTGTCCAATTTGCATTTTAACTTATCATGCAATGGAGTTTTGGCATTACTGTATCACGTCCTTTCCTTCACATTTTGTATATTATAATAATTTGTATTATTAACTGTTGATTGATAAATGCGATACCATTATTTTTGAATACAGATTCTCTGGCACATACGAGTTGAATGATGTTGTTTTGCTGTTTGTCTCGGTTTATAATTGATATATTGAAACGTTTTTAGATTTTGTTAAATAGTTAAAATAAATTATCACAAGCAGCACAAAAAGTACCCAAAATTGGTAATGTTAAGTACTGGTATCAATTTCCTGGTAGTGGGAATTGGAAATGAACCAGTTCAAATGTGCAAGGCACCCATCCCTACTCTTGAGTTCAAATTCAAAATTCTGATTAACAGAAAACATGCATGTTCTGGTGGTGTTCAGTGCGTGTGTGTGAATGTAAGATGGAGACTCTTGCGAGCTCCCTGGAGAGTTGCGTTATCTGGGCCGGTGGTTGGCAAGAAGGAAATCTTTGTCTTTGCAGGTCAGGCAAAGTTTGAGGTTCCTCAAGGACCCACCAGCAGAGTAAAAGGCCCACAAACCCATCAGAAACAAAATTACATAGGTGGGAACCAGGCTCGCTACATATTCCGGATTCTGGAAAGTCTGTGAAAGGAGAAAGAGAGATCAACGAAAGCCAGTGGTAAAAAGTGAAATGCCACTTCAGTGCTGCATTTTTCAGATTACAAAACAATACTCAAGAACCGCTCCCCTACCCCGCCCTGAAGCTTACATTATGACTCTTTCTCAATATTTCATGTTTTTATTTTTTCACAAAAAGCACTGTTCCACCATTCTCAGAAATTTGCTTTCATTTCATTGTTGATGGTTCTTACACCATGATGCAGGTGAATATTTAAGTTGGAATAAAGAAGACAGATCTTTGGAGAGCAAATTTTAAATTGCGATTTTACCGATGAAATGTGCTTGTAGTGCTTCTACCAGCCAGACATATGGAACAACGGTATGTCTGACATGGTGACATGTTTTTTTTTCAGATATAGTGTGGAAATATGGCGCACATATCAATTCATGTTATGCGGAATTAGCAATGAGCAACATTAGATGGCCGCCAGTGGTTTCACTCCTCTGAACATCAAGTGGAAATGTTAGTTCATGTATTTGGAAGGCTGTATGTCCCCCAACCGCCATTTCACTTACCAGACAGGAAACAACCAGGTGGCTGACGACAACAGCAGCAACTGCCCACCACTGCTGCTTCTCACAGGCGTCAAAGAAGACCACACCCCAGAACATATGGAGAAGGATAATGGCCATCGTCATGAATGCTAGGAAAGGAAAAGAGCACATGACATCTTTTAGAAGTGTGAAATGTATCTTTTTTTTGTGCATTTAACTTTTTTCCACATTATCAGGGTATATTTTCATAGTACATTATAAATGTTGACTGTGTACAACAAAGAATAAGAGTGGGGATATTTCTGTGTATTTTTGCATATAGTCTTGTGACTTTAATCACAAAATGTGGCTAAAGAAAAAACAGTTTTGATTCAATGCCAGTTGGGATAGCCATGTGACCGAAGGACTAAAACATAAATGGAAGGAAACGGAAGATACTGAGCTAGAATAGTCACCATTGGCTCAAGCTATGCTACTCTCTCTCGAAAGCAGTAAAGCAGCAAAACAATCACAACAGCATTTGAAAATTCAGAGATATGGTCTTGTAACTTATTTTATGAACAGACTTTCAAAAATGTATTATGATTGTTGTTTGTTTTTCTTTTTTTTAACTCAAGCTAAAACAGTAAAATATTTGCTTTGATGGCATCTCATAGTAGGCCAAAAACATGTGTTTCAGTGAGCTGGGGAGCTTAACTGAATCAAAGGTTGTACTTTGCCACCATCTTGTGGCATCCTTAGGTGGAAGTAATTTTACAAAAAAAATGCCATCTGCCACCCACAATGCATCCTACACACCTCCAATTGAGCTCTTGTGACCAACCACTGTGTACTTTTGTTTATGATGGCAGGGTCATAGCGGCCGCAGGTGAGGGATTTACAATGTAAAGTAGGACTACAATCTTCCAATGCTGTAAAAATGTGGCGTTAGATGAGTTTCAGTGTTTCTAAACATTGCCTCCAAGATGTGCACGCATCTTAATGACGTCACTGTTATTTGCAAAGACAAACATTTAAGCCTCAGCCCAGTTCTCGTGTTCTAAAGGTTGTAACCATAACTTTTGCCTTTTGTTCTGAAAGGGGTGTTTACCAGCAGGAATTCTATAAAAGACGCAAGCTCTCTGCGAGTGCCCTTTCTACTCTAACAACCCACACACTGCATGAGACTATTATGACTCAAAAGTGTGTTTTCTGTGTGGGTCTATGCTATTTTGCTCGGAAAAAAACCCACTGCCCCAAATTCGAAAATATTAAGAACCCCAGGCCTACAGTGTGGTCAGGCAAAGAGAAGCATGAGGACTACAAGCTGGTGAAGGATGATACGAAAGTGTTACCTGAAGACAAAAAGTAGTGTTGCGAGTCTCCATGGATCCCAATAGTTCCTGGCCCAACTGAGTCAGCCAGAATGTTCACCACAGAAAATGCGCCGCTCATGAATCCAAAACCAAGGCCAGACACTGAAACAGATGACAAGCAAAGGAACATCTATATGACAGGAATTACACTGCAGACATAGTAAATTACTTGCATTGTGCTATACCAACAACTATAATCCCAATTTCTCAAACAGAACTACTGTATTTCAGAGTACGATTTAAAAACAACTTAACGTCAGCACAAAGTTCAACAAAGTTTGGGTATCCCTAAATAATCGCAGTGTGCTTTTGGTGTCAGGATTCAGCGCTGTGGAAGTACCATTAATACAAACAGTTAAATGGATTGGAAAAATCATTTTAAATAAATGTATATAGGGTTTATCTTAAAATATTTCAGGTGAACAAAAAGTGTGGTTGTTTAATTAAATTCAGCACAACTTTGATTAAAACAGATATTGATGATGTTATCTTGTTTCTGCATGTGTACCGTAGGCCAGTTGTCGGATGGAGATGGGCATGGTTTCCTCCTGACTGAGTGTGAGGAGCCCTTCATTTGCTTTCCTGCACACAGAAATGCACAGATGCCATAAAACAACATTGTGAAAAAAAGGCATCAAAAGACTATACCGGTACTAGTGGTATGAAAGATGACATGTGGTATGAAAATGATCCGTGATTAGAAGAGAGTAGAACAGTGGAAAAAAACCATTTTGTTCACAGTCGATAACAAAAGTGTTTGAAGGGAAGTTGGAGTTGTTTGATCAGACAACACAGACAAGGCAATCAATCATCTGTAGAGTTTCCATTGTTTGAAGCAATATTGTGTAAAAGCATCCTAACAGCTGCGTGTGGGAGACATAGCTTACTTCAGCAGCTTGTAGTAAGCGAAACGGAAGGTTTCTTGCAGGAGCACAGATAGCACCACACCAAAGATGAGGAGGCCTTTCTGCTGAACTGCACTCTCCTTATTACTTATCTGAACGGAGATGAACCAAACCAGAGAGGACAACAGGAGAGACACAAGCCAGAAAAACGCTCTGGAAAAAAAATAATCCACACAAGTTATCAGAAAGAATGCTAAAATATGATGCCACTTAATAGTGATCATTATGTGTATTTAAAGATATTCCATAACAATTTTATTTGACATCTACAGAAAGAAAAAACAGCTTTGAAAGTGAACGCAAACATTATTCTAAACTAATCAAGATTAATTTAGAGAAATATTTAACTACCTCACCCTAATCGGGATTTGCGGTAGAACTGGAGTTGACCATCCAAGCTGACATTGGGCGAGCAGGAAGCTATGCCCTGGACTGGTCATATCACTTGTCCTTTAAGAGCACCCTTTAACGATTAACCTTTCATGCATGTTTTTGAAACATTTTTTTTGGTCAATGAGGTATTTGTTTTTCCTCAGATAAACACAGTTGCTCAATTTGGTATCAATGGCTTGAATGTCTGTGAATCCGACATGATAACCAATTCAACAGGGATCCACTCTGCCCACATTTTGCCCCTGAAATATGAGACAGTGCAAGTTTCTCATTTCTCATCCATTAACGGTAAGCGCTATTGATTTATTTTTTTTTATTACTTTTTTTTTAATGTTTGGTCTCAGTGATGTTTAATTTTTAATCACCAAAATAACACCAACACAAACCGGATGTAGTGATGACAAAAGAAAAAAGAACATGGCGTCAAGACTCTTACATGGAAATACTTCACTCAAATCTGCCGCCGGTACGGCATACTATGCCATCACACAGTCATTGGCAGTTTGGGCGCCGCCACCATGAAGCAAACGGAAAAATTCTATGTTGGGCTTGTCCATTGTTGAAATGTCAGTATTTTAATATGTTTGTCATTGAGTATTACTGCATAAATCTATTGTCTTAATTTTAGTCAAGGACAGAGTCATAGCCATGGATGAAATTCTACAGCATCGAGAAACATCATCATGACAAAGTAAAAAATTGTGATTGTTTTTTTTTTCAAACATTATATTTTCAAGTTTAACAAAGCAAAATTATCAACTGTTTTGTTGTTGTTGTTGTTTTATTAAAAAGGCTGCAAATGAAGACATTAAACGATTTCTTAGAATAAAAAGAGTGGATATAAATTGACTTATTACACAACGTTACACATAACTGCTGTTACATTTAAATAAATTCTACAAAGTATGAAATTGAACTTCAAATGTGGGTATCAGGGCTGGTTTGATAAAATTTGACTCATGAGTTCTTTTTATTTGTTTGTTATTCAAATTGTGGTGTAATTGTGGTGCATTGAAATCGTTTTAAATATGATTGGATGTTGGGATGTTGAGAAAGAAATGTCCAAACACCAACACAAAGGTCAAACTCAAGCGTTTGCCTCTTTATTTATTCTGCTGAATGAACAATAATATCATGTTCACGCCACACAATGTCATAATCAACAATGTGGGAAGATAATTTTCCGGACATTAGTTAACACGCAATGTTTAATGGTGAAGATTCACAGGACGATGATGATGACTGTTTAGTCGAGAGATACGTGAACACGGGCTAAAGGATGGAAGGTGTTGTCAATCGACAAAGAAAGCTAATGTAGCGAGTTCGGCTAGCATGTTAGGCTCACAACGACTAGTTATCGATCTCAACACGACCAAATCAAGCTTGCAGTCACCGCTACTAAAGCTCAAATCTCCCACCTTGGACGATAACGACTCACCCTGCTATGAGAAAGATGACTCTCAGAGGCTCCCGGGCGATGGTAAACAGAAACAGAGCGATTGCAGGGCCGAAGGCAATGAAGGTACACCCAAAAAACACTGCCGCCGTCATTTTGGGTGACTTTTGGTGATTGTGCAGAAAGACGAGCCACTCAAATCGGGTTGTCCTGATTTCTAAACGATATTTCGGACACGTTTTAAAAAAGTACGAATAACAGCAAATTCGCTTTACTTCGGCCAGTTTTGGGCCTCTTTCGCGATGTCACATGACCATTGGGAAAATTACGTCACTGACAGAAAAACTTTATTGACAAATTTCATACAGGAATTATTGTTTTCGAATACGTACGGTATTTATACGGTACATGTATTTAAAGAGTTTGATGGTTCTCTTTATTTGTAAGTAGGTTCGTTGTCAGATCTCCCAGGCAGGTGACGCGCAGAGCTTGATCGTGGCGTGGAGTTGAGCAAGTCGTGCCGTGATGTCCGTCCGACGCCCGGCGTGAGCCGGGCGTGAGTCTGAGCTGATTCTGCCCCGTGGTTCGCCAAATCTCTCTGTCCTGCGACAGCTCCTTTTATACAATTTACAAGCGTGTGCTATGCGTCAGGGTGATACGCACATCAAGGAGATCAAGAAATTGAAAGACATGAAAGTGTTGAAAGGCGCACTTCAAAATCATACACTCGTGTGACGCAACAGGGCTCCCCTCCTGGATCCGAAGTCGGTGAAAACGATGAAGGAAAAAGAAATAAAAACAAAAGTAATTCTGCGACATGGTGAGGCCAGGCAAGATGACGGTCACCGGGCATGGCAGGCGTCGGTGGGGAGGTTGCCGAGGAGGTTTCGTGGTGCCTGAAGTCGTTGTACGGGAGCACGGCAAAGAGTGCTCTACGACTGCCAGTTTGAGTCGATCGATGGAAACTTCCCACGCGGCCGTCGAGTCGATGCCGGAAGGTCTTCTCACCGTGAGTTGTTGGACAATCGATGAAGGATTGTGAGGACGAAGGTGCGTGGGTTTGGCCATGCTGCCGGGCACGGACAGGCGGGTCATCGGCGACGGTGGCGTTGATCGCGCTGTCATGGCGCTCTGCAGGACGCTGAGGAAGAACGCTGACGTCGGCGGCCGTGTCGGCCATGAAGCGTCTTCCCGAAGTCCGATCGTGGACATAAGCGATGTCCGACGATGTCCGATCGTGGACATATATGATGTCCGATCGTGGACATAAGCGATGTCCGACGATGTGCGATCGTGGACATATACGATGCAGCTAGTTGCAGAGTCGCCAGGCGAATTGGACGATGTCGGCCATCAGGGTGCGGCAGGTTTCACGGTGGGGTCGGGGCGCCCACGGGTGGTGGCGCGCAGAGCTTGATCGTGGCGTGGAGTTGAGCAAGTCGTGCCGTGATGTCCGTCCGACGCCCGGCGTGAGCCGGGCGTGAGTCTGAGCTGATTCTGCCCCGTGGTTCGCCAAATCTCTCTGTCCTGCGACAGCTCCTTTTATACAATTTACAAGCGTGTGCTATGCGTCAGGGTGATACGCACATCAAGGAGATCAAGAAATTGAAAGACATGAAAGTGTTGAAAGGCGCACTTCAAAATCATACACTCGTGTGACGCAACAGTATTCATCCGGCAGTATGTGAATTAATTTTAATTTAATTCTTGAACACATTTCTCTCCTCAAATCGCGTGTGTGGTGCAACACCAAACCCCAAGTTCATTATGACAAAGTCAGTCGTCACATCTACAATTTCATGCTTGTAGCTGTTCTGACTGCAACTGTTCTTCTTACCGGTTATCGACAGAAACAGTTTTAATGTCCGTGCATCGTTTGCTACTGTTGACAGACTGACAAACCGCACAGCATCAGTCCCTTCCGAACTGCTGTGCTTTGCACCCTTTTTTCACACATAAAATAAAGTATAAGACAAAAGGTAAAACGACTGGCTCCCTGCAGGAAAAAAAAAAAATCAATTTGTGCCATGTTGTCATCCAATTGGCATTAAACATTTTAACTTTCTAGACTACAATAAATAGTTTTGAAATTAACATCCACAACCATTTGGCTTGATATGGTTCCCTCACAATTTTTCAAAAATGTTTTTTATTGCATCGCGACAAAATGTATTACTCATAGTGAATAATTATGATCAATCCGGGAAGTTTCCCCATGCTGGAAAAAGTGCAGAAATAAAACTCCAACCTGAATCCATCAACATTAAGTAACTAAAGCCCCGTTACATCTCTTCAGGTTTGGGGTGAAAACATTGCAATGGTTGTTTTTCAACACATTCACCACATTTTATGATGCAAAACAATCTCTTAAATGCATTTCAATCTTCATTTTTACCACAACTCATCACTGAGGCCCAAATTATTCCAGTCATACAGTAAATAGATGAGAAGGTTTCTTCAGCCGTCATCTGTACAAAAGTACTCAGATTATGAACATGACTTTTGTACAGATGACGGCTGAAGAAACCTTCTCATCGATGGACCACTCCTGTACGACTGAGAGCTTACACAGACGCATACAGTAAATACTCAATATTCAGAATTCATTCCGAATATTGTTGCCTTTAAAAGCACTGTCTTGGTTTAGCTGGATCTCAGTTATACATGCGTTTAATACAGTTGATCATAACATACTGTTGAACAGATTAAAACAGTGGGTCGGATTTAATGGCACTGTGATTGGTTCAAATCTTACTTGTACGATTGGGATTTCTTTGCCCTAATCGGCAGTCATGAGTCTGAGCGAATATAGATCACATGTAAGGTTCTATACACTTGTATTCTTCAACCACGTGCTCAGATTATGAACATGATTATGCCACAAAACTTTACTGTCCTGCATCATCACATGACAGTAGTCTCTTACCTTCATAAAATGTAGTTATCCAATATTTTGGTTAATGGACCAGAATTGTATTCAGCTCAATCCATCAAACGCAAAACTGAAAGGTCTGAGATCAGTTCTCACATTAACTCCATGTCATTGAAAGCTACAAATGAATTCAGAACTCTTAGTGTAGATATGGAGCAATTGAAAGAACGTAAATTTAACAATTACTTCAAAGCACCTGTTGAAATAATTGTAATCAAAAATTCTAAAATTATTTATTGATGACATTTACAATGTGTTATTTTTTTCTGTCATGCGTCTGTGTAAGCTCTCAGTCGTACAGGAGTGGTCCATAGATGAGAAGGCTGAAAAAACCTTCTCATCGATTTTACTGTCATGCTTTTAATGTTTCAAAAAGTAGTTTGAATTGTCAGATACATAAAATGTATGTCACAAATAAACTTGCTTTGCCTTAATTGTAAAAGTTATAAAACAGGAAGCATGGATTGGGATCACCCCCTACTGTTTCACCAAGTAGTCTCAATTTGTGTTTTTGTTTGTCTTACATGTCTTAGAGTTCTTTCGTGTACTTTACAGAACATTGTTAACAACGTGATTTTCTATAAAATACTGAAATCTGAAATGATGACGGTCAACATCAGAAGAATTCTGAGGTGTCTAGGCCTCTGTCTCAAACATTTTCTTCCTGCCTTCCATCCCAGATTTGTCCTCAATTTTCTTTCTCCAGTCACCGGTCTGTTTCTCCTGAGTGAGATGTCAGCAATCAGTTAGTTGTGCTTGGTCCTTTGTGTTGTAAAATACTAACATTTAAGTGAACTAGAAGAATTAAATCAGGGAAAAAAGTAAACTTTGATGAAACAATGTCATCAGCTTCTCGTGTGTGATTTACCAACCTCATTCTTCACCTCTTTCTTGACCTGCTTTAGGTTGGCCCTTAAGTCCAAGGAAACTTTGTGTTTGGACCCCAGCAGAGCAGTTAACATGGCATCAGCTGACATCCGTACCTTCTTCAGGGCAGGCTTCTTAAACTTTCCATTGAGATCTTGAACCATCAACTTCAAATCGTTGATCTAATAGGGCAGGGTTGTTATCAAAACAGCAATATCCCTTTTGTATGCTAATAAAATAAGACATAGCTGACACATTACTGATGTGGTGCTAAAAGAGGTATATCAGGCATACCTCCTGGTCAGACTTCTTCACTTTCATTTCCATGTCGTACCTTTCGCCATCTACCAGATCAATCTGCTTGTGAAGTTTCCGACAGAACTCCTGGCAATGTATAATATACATAATGATGAATTTGCAAAGTATGGTGGAACTCGCATTGTATTTTCTGAGAATATATTATTTTTGTGCTGCTGTTTGATAAGAGTAAGACGTTTAAACACACCTGTGGCTCCCAACCTTTTGGATGTGAAACAAATATTCAAATACGGACCCCTAATAAGAGATGTCTTTCTTGTGATGTTCAAGCAATTCATTTATTTCATCACATTTTTCACATTCATGATAATTGACATTTACAAATCTGAAAACATAGACATAATTATGGCTGTGGTGCTTTTCTTTGTTTGAACAACCATCCATTTTCAAATCCTGGATTCATTATTAGGATGACAGGTGAGGTGTAGTTTTTTCCCCATTCTGATTTTGGGAGAGAATTAAGTGCATACACCCTTTCATTGTGACCACCTAAATGCAAGGTACATGAGGCTGGATCCTCCAAAAGACGCCTTTTCAGCAATGTGATGTCATGGACTGTCCACATTCTCACAAAGCCTCCTCAAATTCACCACGGTGCATATGATCCATGGAGACTATATAAGAAGGAACCTTTCAAGGTGTTGAAGGACACCAAAATGTTTTTCTATAATTTGGAACCCACATGTAGTCAATTCATGTGACTCTTCTTTGGATGATGAAACCTGTAATTTCATCACATAGACCAGAGGTGTCCAACTCTAGTCCTTGAGGACACGGAGCCATCATGTTTCCTGTCTTCCCCCTCCAAACATACAGTAGATAGCCAACCATTCAACTATTTTTTTTTTTAAATTCAGTGTAACACATTCATTTCAGGATCCGCTTTATCCTTGGGTATTATCCAAGGGGTTGCTGGAACCTATCCCAACTGTCTCCGGGAAGTATGGCGGGGGACACCTTAAGCCAGTTACCTTGAGTTACGCTCAAGCTCACTATCACACCTCAGGACTATTCGGAGTCTTCAAAACGAATGAAATGCATTCTTTTGGAATGTGAAACTGGAGCACCTGGGAAAACATATAAACCTCACACTGGAAGTCAGTACAGAGCGCCGTCGATGTGGAACTGCCGTGGCTTGTAATTGAAGCAGATTTGCGTGGGGTAGGAGATGTGATGCCACATGCAGGTTTGTGTTTGCTTTCAACATTTAGCTTGCAGCAGACGTGCACATTTCACCACATCCCTGAGCCAAATGGTGAAAAGGGTGCTTTGGTCCTCTTTTATCTTGAACTGCTTCATAGAACAAAAAGGGTGCAGAAAGTGCTCAAGATTGAATGACTGTGTCTTTGTGTTGTCATATAATGTTGTGATTTTGTTTTTTGTTCTTTTGACTTAAAGATGCAGCAAGAGTGGCTGATTATCCAGCAGCTTCTGTATTTTGTACTTATAATAATAATAATAATAATAATAATAATAATAATAATAATAATAATAATAATAATAATAATAATAATAATAATAATAATACATTTTATTTGCAAGCGCCTTTTAAACTTCTTCCTTTCCTCTTCCTTCCATATCTTTGCAAATGTAAATTTCTCCACTGAGCGACTAATAATGGCTAATCCAATCCAATCCAATCCGGGAAGACCAGAGTTAGAATCAAACCAACAACCTCTGCACTGTAGGTCTATGCGCTAACCACTAATCCACTATCAATATATTCCCTCATGAAGAAATTCAAAACACTGTGCTGCATATTTGTGTTGCGCAGGAATTGGAGGACCAAAACACACGTAAGAATGGTAAAGAGAGCTGTCAGAATGATTGGAATCAGCCTATGGAAAATTTAATGTACATAGAAGCCAAAATACATGTTTAGAAAGTGAGAGGAAACACAAATACTTGTTAAAAACCCGCACAAGCACGGAGTGAGCATGATAACTGCACAGCAGACGGGTGAGATATCAACCTCAAGCCTCAGGACTGTGAGGTACTGTACATAGCCACTGCACTGCATTTCATGCTTGTGATTTGCTGCAGATTATTGGTGATATGAATGAAAGCCATTTCTAGATTTTGTGAATCATTTAATGGAATTATTAAACTGCTATCTGATCAGAGTTGAGAAAATAACAGTGACGCCATCCATCCATCCATCCATCCATCCATCCATCCATCCATCCATCCATCCATCCATCCATCCATCCATCCATCCATCCATTTACCAAGCCGCTTATCCTCACATGGGTCGCAGGCGTGCTGAATCCTAGTGTTTGATTCCATCGACTGAAATATTTTAACTTACTACAGTAAAGTCTCGTTATATCGATATTCAAGGGAGTCCGAAAAAATATCGATATAACTGGGACTATCGATATATCCGACCCTGTTTGCATGTAATTTTCTCCGTGCGTGCATCGAAATAGTATCGATATAACCGGGACTATCGATATATCCGATATCGATATAACGAGACTTTACTGTACTTATAAATGAAGTACAGGTACAGTTAAAAAATTGTACTTGTCCAATGCTGAAATTTATAAGGTAAGGTGAAAAGAAAAAATGTGTTAGTGATAATAAGTACAGATTATTTTGGTCAAACTGACACAAGGACCATTTACACCTTCTCCCACTCCAACTGTACTGATTAGAGAAATCAATCTTAAATTTTTAACTACCGTGATTGTTATTTTTCTGTTTTAACGACATCCGTCTATCCATCATCCGAACCGCTGATAATCACGAAAATCAAAGGCCTGTTTTATCTCACTTGCACATATTTTTCATTTAAGTGAACTGAGCTTGGCCCAAAAATGTAAGAGAAAATGGACACATTGACTTAATAATAATAATAATAATAATAATAATAATAATAATAATAATAATAATAATAATAATAATAATAACAATACATTTCATTTATAAGCGCCTTTCAAAACTCAAATTTGTGATCTCATGGGATTTTTCTTATCCAAGTCAAGTCAGCACAACAGCAATATAATCCAATGAATTGAAACATGGACCACTTGATGTTCTCATTGCGTAAAATGAATCCCAAGGAGCAGGAAGATGAACCTCTGAAAGTGGTTTGGTTCATTTTATGTGTTTGACAGCTGATGGTTTTAATGAGACTTTACCTGCAACTCTTGCATGCAGTCAGGGGGAGCCAGAGCAGGGCAATTCTCCTCCATGTATCTCGTCTTCTGTTCCTGGGTTTGTTCAGACGCCTCATCCAGCATTGTCTGACCAATCTGTAACAGAATACTCTGAGGAGAAAATGGAGCAGAAAGTTCAGCACCACAAAGATTTGTATTTGATTTTTGCCTCAAATGTTTCAAATGTATTTAAATAAATACATTTACAATGCAAAACTGGGGTTTAAAATTACAAAAACAATTTTGAATCATTGGGACTGTTGTGAGCAACTATAGCTCATATGTTTTTTTCATGTTGTTCTTGTCAAAGTATCAAATTGCAAGTCAGTCTAAATTGTAAAGTATGATGAGGACAAACACATCCTAATCTTCACTTCTGAATGTGTGGTGAAAGGGCTCACGAAACACAAAAATTCTAGTCAGCTGCAGAAATCTGAAGTCTGAATTTAGCTGTATGATTTTCAACAGACTAAGTCCAGAAAACTCACATTATGTTCAGCAGCAGAATTTCAGAGCTCTCTCAATGTCCATTTGTACACTTGATATGATCAAATCCTCAATGTCGATAAACAAATATGCGTCTCCAAAAATCATTGTTAGTCATGACCACCATTGTACTTTACCTTGAGGTAATTCCTCCGGCTTATTGTCATCTTTTTCCTTCACAGAGAAATATGGAATATTCTGTGAGTTTTGTGGATGTACAAATTTGATGTTAGAGTTGAGATGATGACTTACTCTGCCATTTTGACACCGCAACCGATTCCTTTGTGGCCTGCAGGGAAGAAGCGAGATGAATGCAAATCCTCCTCTCTTTATAGTGTGCGTATGCTTGTGTGCGTGTATGTGTGTGTGTGTGTGTGTGTGTGTGTGTGTATGTGTGCGTGTGTGTGTGTGTGCGTGTGTGTGTGTGTGTGTGTGTGTGTGTGTGTGTGTGTGTGTGTGTGTGTGTGTGTGCGTGTGTGTGTGTGTGTATGCGTGTGTATGAGTGTTTGTGCGCATGCAACCAGTTATCTTTGGAAGCTGTGGGTTGAATGTGGGATGTAAGAGGTGACAGCGGCAGCTGAGCAACAAATGCTCTCTTCTGGAAGCTAACAGTGAGACATTACGACAGCCTCACCTCACCAAAAATGTTTGGCATTTTTAACAATGACATTTCTCTTCCAGTAGTTGTAATGTATCTCTCAAAAATAAATTGATGGAGACAATGCCTCCTGCTGCAATCGATGGGATATACATCAAGAAAGGTCCACCACCACCACCACCCCCTTCCTGATACGAACATTTATCATGTTGTGTTACAATGTTTTTTCTTCAGAATTTTTTGACATTCAACTCTATTGACAGAATTTGGGAGAAAGCATGTAAAGGGAGCTCATTTTTTTTAATTTCAGATCATTGGTCTTGGGGCAATTCGCGATACGATTTGTTCTTACTTTTGATTCCTGCTTCATCAATAATGACCCTAACAATTGTGAAAATGTTATTTTAAGATAAAGCCTATCTTCAGAAATATATTTTAATGTATATAATTACTTTAGCATTTGAAATTGCCTTTTACTTTGGTTGCAAACACTAGTGAGCATGGGCCCTTTTAAAATGGTCATTTCATTTTTGCTGCAAGAATCGGCATGCCACCTTTCTTTATTTGTGTCCAATGGTGAACAATCCAAATCAAGAAAGCAAAAGCACTGCCACAGTTTAGCTTTAGCTACAAGTGGTTCTACTCAACTAACTGATTAGTAATTAGAAGCACAAGAAGACAAGCAACCATTCACACTCGTATTCACACTCTGGTTAATTTATCGTCTTCGGTTGACCGCGCGTGCTTTTTAAGGATGGAGAAGCATGCTTAGTTACCTTGGGAATAGCCATATATGCATGCCATGGACAGAGCCTGCAAACTCCACATGAGATTGACAGAGAACAAAGAACTTCAATACTGTCTTGTAACACAAAGAAGCATTGGACAGAACATTTTCACAGCTTCACTGTTGGATTGAGTTTATTTACTGTGTAAACTGTCTACACAGGGTTTGAAGTGATGATTTTTTTTCATTTACTGAAGGATCTCAACAGCATGATGCATCTTTGAAATGCGTGTTGTAACTAACGCAGAGAGGGAAGCAGATTAGTTGGCTGATGAAGAGCCAGAAAAAGGCCCTGGCAGCTGTCACCTCTAAATTTAGGAGGAATTATTGAGCTCCTGGGTTCCCAATCAGCTGCTTGGTAGACAAGCATTCAATTTTGCCCTTACAAAAATACAAACCCAGGATATCATTATCGATACTACCTTGTTCTTGTTGCAGAAAACTTGAGACACAAGAAGGTCCAATCCTTAGAACTGTATAAAACAAAAATATTTTGAAACCCTTACATAATCAAGAACCACTGAAAACTACAAAGATTAACATATATTCATACTTCTATCTGAACTACTTTTCCTCACAAAAACTCATTGTACTAAACTGGCAAAAAAATGAAATAATTACAAACAGATTTTGTTTTGTATATTATTGTATTGTGTAAAATATATGACTGTCACGGAAGATCAGTGTGTCCTCTATACTGAAAGTCAGGGGTGTCAAACTCCGGTCCTCGAGGGAAGTCGGGCTACATGTTTTCCAAGTCTCCCTGTTGCAACACACCTGTTGCAACACAGCCATTCCCTTGAATCAGGTGTGTTGCAACAGGGAGACTTGGAAAACATGTAGGACGGCGGCCCTCGAGGACCGGAGTTTGACACCCCTGCATGAGTCTACTCTATTTTCATTGATTTCTATTTTGGAACATCCCATCACATCAGCATTAATCAGGATTGCCAATCATCAAAATATCTATCCATCCTGCCATTTTTATTGAGATTACTCGCAGCAATATCAGTGAACGCGCACACCCCTCCCCCTTGACAATTTGTCCAACGCTTATGGGTGAATCCGAAGGAATTCCCATGTCAGTCAGAAGCCATAGTCTCTCCTGTGCGTACTGGATAATTTCTGAGTGTTTGTTGTGTTGTGACAAGCCAGGAGCACTTCGCAAGGGAAGTGTCCAGGAGGCATCCTGATCAGATGGCGAAACCATTTCATCTGATTGCTATCAATTCTGAGAAGCTACAGCTCTACTCGGAGTCCAATCCGGATGACTGAATCTCTGCTCTCTATTACATAAAAAGGCGGACACCCAGTAAAAAGAAGTTATTTTGGCCCCTTGTTTGCGTGATTGTGTTCTTTCACTCACAGCATGAACATAGAACATATTATGCAGTAGCATTGCAAAGCATGAGGTTGACTTTCATGCTTCTTGCTAAAATCCGCACCTAAACTGAAAAAAAAAACATCTTCACTTAGAACAGGAACTGACACAAGGATCCTGTTTGTGGACTGCAGCTCTGCGTTCAATACCATCATCCCAGAACTCCTTATTCCCAAACTTCTCCAGCTTGGTGTGTCCCCTACGATCTGCCAGTGGATCCTCAGCTTCCTGACAGGACAGACACAACAGGTCAGACTGGGAAAAATATGCTCAACACGAACCACGAGCATTGGAGCTCAGTAGGGATGCGTCCTCACTCCATTGCTCTTCTCACACGAATGACTGCACCTCAACACACCCAGCTGTCAAATTCATAAAGTTCGCAGACGACACCACGGTTATCGGTCTCATCAAAGACGGTGAAGAGTCTGCGTATGGACAACAAGTGGAGCAGCATCATCAAAAAAATTGCAAAGAGGCACGATAGTGCCTCTTTGCAATTTTTTTGATGATGCTGATGATGATTATACTAGTGCAGCGTGTTCTACCGGAAACAATGTCCTTGTGTGTTCTACATACTTGGCAATAAAGATGATTCTGATTCTGTGTAATGCTGCAATTGCAAGCATTTCTATTCACTACCAAAAACCAGTTTCTGTCTTATGAATGAAATTGTGTGGATAAATGGCAGCATTGACTCAATGGTAGCACTGCAAGCTGCACTACATGAATTGTTTTTTCTGTTTTGTAATAGCATGTAATCTCGCAATTGAATGGGAAACGTGTGCCCCCTTGCGGAGCCAGCCACTGTAGAAGAGACGCGGGGTCGAAATGGTTGGGGGGCTGGGAACTGTGTGAAATGCAAGTGAAACCACGAAAAAGATAAAGCCATCAGCTGGTCTGAAAAAAAAGAAATAAGCAGGTAATGCAGTTGTGACGACAGCATTGTTCTTGTTACTGTATAACTGTGTTTTATGTTAGTATGAGGGTGGTTCCAACTTGTAATTGGTGCTTACTTTTTGTGTGATGTACAGAGGATTGCTTTATATGAGCACGTGTAATGTTTCTTTTTATTCGCTTCACGCTAAAATACTTGCTTAATAACATCCACTACGAGTGTTCTCCTGTAAAAATGCTTAAAAAAGTAATGGCAACGTAATATTTTTTTTTTCTTTTCAAACATCAAAGTCAAAGTCAGCTTTATTGTCAAATATGCTAATATGCATGACATACAGCACAGATGAAATTACTGTCCTCTTGGACCCAGCATGCAAGGCACTTATAATTACTTTAACAAACATAAACATGAAAGGGCCAATTTGCCGGGAGAGGGGAGCCGCTGCGTGTTCACGCGCCGCCATCTTGGGGGAAAAAAAATTTGAAAAAATAACAAATATGACAACACAAAGACACAGAGTCATTCATTCTTCAGAACTTGTTGTACCCTCTTTGTAATGACATGAAGCAGTTCTAGTTGAAAGAGGAGAGGATCAAAGCATCCATGTCAGCAGTGGATCAGGGACGTCAACAAGCTCTGAGAGCCGATAACGGTCTTAATATTTTCAATTGGATTTGTTGGTAGAGGGAGACATACATTTGGGGGGCAGGAGCCACCGAGGACAGGGGTTGTACAATCCTGGCAAGGGGATTGCAATTTTTGATAATAACTTTAACATTGAACTGAAGAAGCAGCGATGGTTCTTCGTTACTTCCATGGCTGTACTTTTACAACTGGCCTGCGGGGTACTCATGACCACTGGTCCAACAACATAGTAAATTTAGATTTTTGAAACTAGATTATTACATGATGGGAAACCCGACACTCAAATGCTCAGAGTATCGGCATCGCAGCACAGATGTACAAGGTTTGATTTTGACTGGCTCTTCTGTTTGCAGTTACATATTTTCCCCGTTCGTACGTGGGTTACCCCCACTACTCTGGTTTCCTCCAACATTCCAAAATGGAAAACACAAAATTCTCCCTAGATGTGAGTGTGAGCATGAATGGTTGTGTGCCCTGCAATTATCTGGCAGCCACTTCGACAGACAGTTGGTATATGCTCCAGCACGTCCCGCGACCCTTATTAGTATAAGGGGATCATAAAATGAATGGATAGATAGCTAATTGCACTAGATTTCCTGTTTGTAGTGATGTCGGCAAAGCTAAAAAGGAATTTGACACACCAGTCTTATTTTTTCTCCAATAAAATGCAAAGCTTTTGTTTTTAAAATGGCTGTTGTCTTCAGCGCCACACTTGACTTTTATTGTGAACTAACTGACCGGAAGTAGAACAATGTTGTGGTTTTCACTGGGTTAGCTGAACGGTGGTGCGAAGATGGCGACGTACAGTCGCTCTCCGCTGCTGCTACTGCTGTCATCATGCGTTTGTCTCTGTTTCTTCGGCCCCGCCTTCGGCCTCAAGGCAGCCAGCGGTCCCGCCGAGCCTCCAAACAACTCGGTCGTCCTCAGAGCCGCTGAGCCACGAGCCAAGGATGCACCTGCCGCCGCCGCTATCGCCGCGGGGGCCTCGAAGCCTCGAAGGGCGACCGGTTGGAAGCTGTCCGAGGAGGAGGCCTGCAGAGAGGACTTGACCCGGTTCTGCCCTAAACACACCTGGGCCAATAACCTGTCCGTACTGGAGTGTCTACAGGACCGCAGAGAGGTAAGCAGCGGCCGCTGTTTTTTTGCCCTGATGATGCTGCTGCTGGCTGTGGCGCAGGAGTCGCGCTGCTTTCGATCCACGGATGTCAGCTGGACATTGTGGTAGAGGTGAAGCTGCATTCGTGGAGGAATGGACTGCTTCGTGTAGGTAGAGACGTGTTCATGCTTCAAGTACACTAATAAATAAGAGACGCAAATCCCATTACATACTCTATTTTGAGGTTGTTACCTCTTGCCGCAGTCGGTTTCTTTTCTTCAAAGTCTGCTTCCCAAACATAGATTGTTGAGCCAGTGCACATGTTTATTCAAAAGTACATCAATGATGCACACACTAAAGAAAGTGAATTCTTGAATTCACTCACAAAATTTACTTGACATTGATGGTTTTATTCTTTTCTTGCACTGTATTTTTTCTCTTTCACTTTACATTTTTCAGTGTGATGGCACAATGTATTTCAGTACACCTTCGGCCCAGTGATCCAGTGCTAAACATGGGTTTGATCCCATTATAAGAAAACCAATTCAAGTGTCCAATATTACTTTGATTTATTATTATTTAATCATGCACGTAATCACACATTTAATACATTCAATGTTGGTGTGAAATTAGTAATGTTTGCTGTGAAGGATCCTGAAACAAAGATGGAACCTCAGTCAACTTGCTTAAAAAGAATGGGTGCTAATCACACACCTATTCACCTCAAAAAATGTGTGGCAATTTTTGTGAGCTCTTGATTTAAAGTAACAAAGTTACTTTGGCAACTTCTTCTTTTCCTTTCGGCTTTTCCCTTCAAGGGGTTACCACAGCAAATCAGTGTCCTCCATCTACTTTGGCAACATTGTTTATAATAACACACTGAGCATATCAGAATGAGCTCCGCAGACATTTCAGCTCACTTAAAAAACAACATCCATGTGTTCTTTTATTCTCATCTCATCTCATCTCATTTTCCGTACCGCTTATTCCTCATTAGGGTCGCGGGGGTTGCTGGAGCCTATCTCAGCTGTCTTCGGGCACGAGGCGGGGGACACCCTGAATTGGTTGCCAGCCAATCGCAGGGCACACAAAGACATACAACAGTCACTCTCACACTCACACCTAGGGACAATTTGGAGTGGTCAATCTGCCTGCCATGCATGTTTTTGGAGTGTGGGAGGAAACCGGAGGACCCGGAGAAGACCCACACGGGTCCGGGGAGAACATGCAAGCTCCACACAGGGAGGCCGGACCGGGACGCGAACCGGCGACCTCTGCACTGTGAAGCCGGTGTGCTAACCACTCGGCTACCGGGCCGCCCCTTCTTTTATTCTATTTCAATTAAATATTAAGAGCTGTCTTTTTTGAAGGTGCTAAAATTATTTAGTAACATGCTTTTTGTCTGTTGTCAGAAATTAGACAGATATGATAACTTTGCCTAATTCTTAATTTTGTAAAGTCAAATATTGCTTTTTTAAAAATAGTGGCAGTAGCTAAGATTTGTAAGGATCCATTCTGGAAAGCTAGATAGTTTTTGCAGATTTCCATCAACAGATATGTGTCTCTACTGCTATCATGGTTTGACATTGAGTACATCACACATTACAGCAGTCGGTTCAAAGTAGGGACAAGAGTGATCATTTAAATATGGTAACAATACAGTACAACTGGGGAAAGTAGGTCCAGAAATAAACAAAAAGAACTTGTCAAATATAATGACATATATTATTTTAAAGGACAACCGACACCATTTTTTTGTTTCCTAACTGACATCAGAAGACACTATAGTATATATAGTATTTTAGATGCCTTATAGCATCTAAAATACCCAAAACACGCAGGCTAATAATTTTAGTCACATGAAAAACACCAATAAAAATGACTTGTCACAAAACTACTTCAAATTGACCTCAGGATGGCGAGTTTCAGAAGGTCCCGCCCCCTTGTTCGTGACGTCACGCCAAGACGTCTTGCCTTGCTCGAGAATCAAAACAATGGCTTAAGATTCGGAGAAGATGCTTTCTTACTCATCCAGTTATGGATATGATTCAAATCGTTCTGAAGGGGAAAGCATCAATGTTTGCAATCGATTAAAGAAGTCATTCCGTGTCATTTTGAGGCGTCTGGACTGAAATGTAGCGTCCCAGAAAATGCACAAGATAGCGCCCAAGCTCCGTTGGAAATGGGCTGATTTGTCTACTGGGAATTTGTGTCAACTAGTATCAAATAGTAGTCTTGGTGCAACACACAACGATTCACCATCGCATTATTTATGTGTTTTCATTCTAATTTCGCCATCAACACGGATCAACACGAAGTTTTCAGACCAAACAAAGTACCCAAAATGCATTGTGTGTCGCTTTCTCTGTCAGTGACAATACCTCCCGTGACGTCACGGTAGTTATCGTCACCAACTTCCTGAATATTCAGTTCGAGTCTTAAAACGTAAAATATAGCTTTATGCGATGGAATCTTTGTAAAATACGCTCAGTAGAAGTCATTTGAAGTGATTTTACAAATTATGGACACAACTTCTCCAGAGGCGTCGGTCGTCCTTTAAAATACAATAAATTATTTTCTTCCGCTGTGATATTCGCTTGTTGTACATTCAGGCCATGAATATTACAACATTGATACTATTTTCATATTTTTAGCTTGAAAACAACACTGTTATGTATTTGAAATAAAATGTGCTACTCATACACACATACTCATATTGTCAGATTTAATTTGAGGGATTTTGAATCCAAATCAGGTTAAACGGTTTAGAAATTCCAACACTTTGCATGTATGACTTGCATGTTTTAAGGGACCAAAAGTAAGGGAACAAATTAAAAAGGATCATAAATCACTCTTTCACTTTCTCCTACTTGTTTGCAAATCATTTGCAGTCAATTTCAGCCTGAGGTCTGGAACGCATAGTGGGACTATCCTCCCACCCCCATTCAATTTTTGTCTTCAGCAAGTGAAATGCATGCTCTATCTGACTCAGGTCATATGATTGACTTGGACTTTGCATCATAATCCACTCCTTTGCCTTAAAAACTATTTGGTTCATTTTACAATGTACTTGGGTTCATTGTCCACCTGTAACGGGAAGTGCCGTTCAATGGGTTTGGCAGCATTCTGGCTGAATATGTGCACATAATATTGCTTGAAAGATTTCAGATGTCATCATGTTGCATTGGTCAGCATTCTCAACAGCAATAAATGCCAAGGCACTCGCTTCCTTGTTTAATTTCAAATCCATAGTGTTGATGTTTTAAATCAAAAACAGGACAATTGTGTCAGTGTCACAAAATTCATGGACTGGCCGGTATTTGCAACACACAGTAATAAACATCATTTTTGTGCATTACCTGAGATACTACAAAGCACATCAATGAGTGTTCATATATACTGAAAGGATGCATGTGTTGATTAATCTTATGTGTTTTTGTATCTCTGGTAGCTTGGAACCATGCTGTTCACCAGAATCATGCTGATGTTGCAACACACACACATACACACGTGTGCATTCTTTCGTGCTCATCATCAGCCCCCTTTTCTAACATAATTGCCTCGCTTCAGCTTCGTAACAGCTGTGGCCTTCAGAAGAGCAAAGTGGCTCTTATAAATCTGCCTCCTCTCTGGAGAGAAAGCTACACGCTCACACAAAAACCTCGCAAAGCAGCATGAGGTCACATTAAAGCATTTAATATAGTATTTAAGATGGTTTGGGCCCTCAATTCTCATGTCAGAGAAGCGGCATCCCTGATTAGTCAGGAAGCATTTAGCCATAGCCCCACAGGCACTTCCTGTATGGGGTCAATCCCTTCACTTTCCTCTGCAGGATTAGTTTCGAGATAGGCATCTCAGGAAGCTGTGTATAGCAGCATTGAACTACTTATATATATGTATACAGAGAGACCTTGGCATACGAACTTAATTGGTTCCCAGACGGAGTGTGTAGGGCGAAAAGTGTGTATCCCCCCAAAAAAAAATTCCCATAGGAAACCATTAAAATGAGAATAATCCGTTCCTGGGCGGCCCGGTAGTCGAGTGGTTAGCACACTGGCTTCACAGTGCAGAGGTCGCCGGTTCGCGTCCCGGTCCGGCCTCCCTGTGTGGAGTTTGCATGTTCTCCCCGGACCCGCGTGGGTTTTCTCCGGGTCCTCCGGTTTCCTCCCACACTCCAAAAATATGCATGGCAGGCAGATTGACCACTCCAAATTGTCCCTAGGTGTGAGTGTGAGAGTGACTGTTGTATGTCTTTGTGTGCCCTGCGATTGGCTGGCAACCAATTCAGGGTGTCCCCCGCCTCGTGCCCGAAGACAGCTGAGATAGGCTCCAGCAACCCCCGCGACCCTAATGAGGAATAAGCGGTACGGAAAATGAGATGAGACATGAGATAATCCGTTCCCAGGTCTCCATAAAATGTAATTTTGAACTAAATAAGCCTTAAAACTACACACAACATACCTTATTCTATGTATAATAAATGTGCTATTGTATTGTCATGAAAGAAATACGCTGCACTGTATAATAAAGTCACTTTATTTACATTTGTGATGGTCGTTGATGGCTCTTAATTGACACCTGTTGCTTTCTGACTTGTAAGATCTTACGAAACTGAGGCATCACATTATCAATCATCACGTTGATGATTCTCGGAGCCTTTTCTGGATGGAACTGTTCAATAAAAGCCTGCACATCAACACTGAATGGCCTGCTTCTGCTTGTCCTCTTGAAGGCAAATCAAATCCTCTGTGTTGAGGACCTCATTATGGTCAGCAACAAGCTCCTCGATGTCACCTGCATCCACTTTGAGTCCCGTAGGTGCTGGCAGAGAGTTTATTACAACAAAAGGCGCGAGTCCAATGATTCCACGGACACGGAATAAAACGTGACAAAAGAAGGCGGGAGGGGCGATCCGTCCAGCCTGTCAACCTAGGCAAATAAAATGGCACACTCGCGATCCCGGAAAGCAACAAACTTACGCGATCGCAGCTAACAATCACCTCGGGCAAAGCAAACTCTTGGACTTGCCAGCACAAGACACAGCGAGGTACGAGGCGTCGTAATCATGTTACTGGTGAGCTGACAGCGACTCGTTGAAATGTCCCAGTATCGGTGATTAGGGGATCAACACGTAAACCACGCACACATCGCGATCCCTGAAAGCAACAAACTTAGGCGATCGCGGCTAACAATCACCGCGGTCAAAGCAAAATCTAGGACTTACCAGCACAAGAGACAGCGAGGGACGAGGCGTCGTAATCATGTCACTGTTGAGGTGACAGCGACTTGTTGAAATTAAATGAAATTGAAGTGTCTTCTTCGGCTGGGGGAGGTCAGGAGCGGTGGCCCCGCCCCAGCTGTCAACTCGCATGTGACAATTTCGGTGTCATTATTCACGTGAAAGCATCGACTAAATAACGCCTTAGTGTAACGATTTTAGGCGAAGGATGGTAGCAATGGTGGACGGTACCGGACTCTTTATTTGTAGAATGGTCGTAGAAAGGTACTCTCAGGGAAGTGACACACAGTGTGAGAGATGTGTCAGGCTGAGAGTCACATGACAGCCGCGGTGTGCACATGTGACGCCACAAACGCACACCTCGTGTTTCTCAATGATCTCCTTGTTCTCCTCGACGATGATTTTGTTTTGTGTCTACTTCGGCTGAACACGAGCCTGTGGTGTTTTTTTTTCGGTCACATAATAGTAAATTATCTGCAAAAAGCTCCTCGGAGGCGAACAACGTGTGAATTCAGAGGCAGGGGGTGTGGAAAGGTGCGCCGGCTGGAGCGCTGTTATATATTTATATATATATATATATATATATATATATATATATATATATATATATATATATGTGTGTGTGTGTGTGTGTGTGTGTGTGTGTGTGTGTGTGTGTGTGTGTGTGTGTTACGGATGTCACAACAGTGACTGTCTTGAGCTCCACGTTGCTGCCGTCTTAATTATACCAGATGCGTGGATGTGTGTTTTCATTTCTTTTATTGCTGCAACACAGTATGGTAGAAGGGATGGGTGAAGTCGCATGGGTTTCGTCTTGTGAATAACAGACTTGTCCAAGTACTTCTCAATATGCAAAACATTGTAGATAACAAAACAGAATGAACAACGTGTGATCATATAGTGGTTATTTACAGAAAAAGAGAATACAACACAAGTTCACTGTTATTTGCATAATGTCCCTGAACCCATCACATGCGAGACGTCGGCGCAGACACGCGGTGAACTGGATAATGGCGGCACAGTTCGACACACCACTAACACTCGCGGCCAAATGAAACACGACACAAGAAACAAAATACTGCACAATTAAAAACGAAATGAAACAATCATTACCTGCAACACAGTATAGCAGAAGGGATGGGTGAAGTGGCATGGGTTTCGTCTTGTGAATAACTATGCAACAGAAAAGCACTATGAAGCACAACTGCTTCAAACTTCCACTCGACAAAACTTGAATTAAATAATGACACAAAAAGTAATCTGGACTCGAAAGGAATCGGGGAACTAATTAGATACACTAGACAGTACAAAAGGGGAACAAAACAAGATATTGTCATGAAAATGCGAGTTAATCCAAACCATCTTAGAAATGCGACTCACCATAGACTTGTCCAAGTAGTTCTGAGAACTATGGGCGGGACTTTGTGCCATAATGTGCGGCGTTGCGTCATTTCCGTCATAGTTTAATAATGTTAATGCACAACTCTGTTACATACACCCCCCTTAAATTATGCAGAAGTGAGGCAACATACACACGGAAGACAAAAGAAAGACCAACAGGCAAAATAGACAAGGTTATCGGGCAAGGATGTACAAGAAAGTCAATCATAGGAAGTCTTCTTTCAGATGTGTGAAGGAATAGGGTGGTACAAAACCCATTCCAGTCACAGACTAGTAGAAATGTCATTTACATTTCACAAAACTGCACGTAACTACACCCATTACTGGGAAGCCAGAAAGAAAATGGTGAGAATTGGCACACAGCACAAGCAAAAAAAAATCACATGGTCATACTAAACCCATATTAATGTTGCCATCTGATGGGACATCTCACATATCAGCCTATCAGGGGGTTTAACTTTCCTACCACATCTTGTGAAATTGACGGGGCCCTGTGTGTCTTGTTGGTTGTGTGCAAATGACCTCCTCAAGTTCAGTCTCATCTGGGGGTGAGTCGGGAGTCGAGTGTGCAATGTCAAACACCGGGTCTGTTGAAAGTTCGGTCTGTATGTGGATGTCATGGCCTACTGACTGACTTCTCTCACTGACATTCCCTCGACATGCATGGCGGAATCACGCTCTGTAGACAAGTGCTCATGTTCATCTGCCTGAGCCGGAGACTCAGTTCTCAGTGCGCAGCTGAGCGTCCTCCTGATCATCAGGAACTGAGCTTTTGTCACTCCCACAATGTGCGTCCATAACTCACCCATCTGAACATGAACCAGGCTCCACCTGCCCCGAGAATGTCAAGAAGTCTACCGGGAGCAGTAAGTTCCTGTGTACGACCTTCTCTGCCTGTGGCATCATCCCGGATCCTGTACACATTGATCAATCGCTTCACAGACACCACGTCATAAGGTGTTGACTCCCAACGATCCGCAACTTTCCGCGTGCCCTTCTCGCCTCGATTGACTAGTAGCACCTTGTCACCAACAGCCAATGGCGACCCCTTGACTTTGCGGTTGTAGATCTAGGCATGGCGGGTCTGTTCCTTGGCTGCATGTCAAGGTTGAGCAATTTGCGCGGCTTCAGAGAGGTCTCTCTTCAAGCTGCTCACAAACTCATTGTGACTGACAACATTGGCGTTCTCCAAGACATGATGGAACATAATGTCAATGGGCAAACAAGGGACACGTCCAAACATCAAATAGAATGTTGTAAAGCCCGTCGTTTCATATACTGTGCCGTTATAGCAGAAAGTCAACATGTTCAACATCTATGGCCATTTGGACCTAGACTTTGGGGGAAGTGTTCTGATCATGCCTCCAAGGATCCGGTTGAATCTTTTTGCGATACCATTACCCATGGGATGAGATGGTGTGGTGTGGGATTTGTGCACCCCTGCCTCTCAAGAAGATCCTTGATGAGCCTACTCTCAAAGTTGACTCCCTGATCCGAATGGATCCTTTTGGGGAACCTATAAATGCAGAAGAACTTGTCCCATTGGCAGCGGGCAACTTGCTTTGCTGATTGGTTCCTGTAGAGGAAGGTCTGAAGAGGAAAGCATGCGTGTTTGCAATCGATTAAAGAATTATATGTGCCATTTTGAGGCAACATTGGGGGAACATCTCTCACCCAAAAAAAAAGAGGCACAAAATGGCGAGCTCATATGGCCAGCTCCGTTTCTTACATGGCGCTTGGATGCCCTCTTGTGGCGGCTTTTGTTAATGCAGTTCGGCGCAGGACGGATATATCGACAGTACGGTTATATCGACATTTTTTCTAACTCCCGAGAATATTGATATAACGAGACTTTACTGTATTACCATAATTACAACTTTCAGCAACAAAAGGAAGTTTTTCTAAATAATTATCCTGTAGCTATAAACAATACATAAAACATTAGGTAAAATTTAACCCCCCCCCCCCAAAAAAAAATAATAATAATAATACAATATTTAAACCTGACGTGCTACATTTATGTATGTATTTATTGATTTGAAATCTGTGTCAAAATTACTTTCAGGGGCACATAAACCCATCTCTTAATTAAATTAGCTGTTGTGTTGTGATTCACATGTTTTCATGTAAATCATGTTATAAATGGGGCCATCATTTCCAAATCACAATTGTTGAATAGTGGCAACCAGTTTAGGGTGCACCCCGCGAGCAGCCCGAAGAGAGCTGGGGTAGGCACCTGAACGCTCTGGCATCCTTGCGAGGATAAGCAGATTAGAAAATGAATGAATGTATGGATGGATGGATTTGTTCAATGCATGAAAAGGTTTGATATTTGGTGTATTCCAAACGTTCTGCACAAAATCCAATATTTTCATTGAAAAGGTGCATTTAATTGCATGCCAGTGCCACAACTGTGTTTTTTCATACATATGAGATATATTGTTCTGCTTTTTGATTCTGCAGGAAACTGAAATGGCTCCAGACTGCAACCATGTAAGTACATCACTCCAATTTATTACGTTGTAATAAGTGTGATGTCACGAGAGGCTGGGTCCTGGAGGGGAAATATATTCCCCTAAGATGGCCTTACCCAGAGAGAGTTTTGGCCCCATGTGGTGGAAGGCAGCAATTCAAACCCCACACCCGTGGCTGATCAAGCCTTGCTTGCCAATCGAGCCGTGATCAGCCACAGTTGTGGGGTTTGAATTGCTGCCTTTGTTTCTTCGTATTTTGTGATTTTGTGAACTTTTTTCGGTAATTTTTGTAGGGGGAGGGAAAACTGTCTTACCAATGCTGCATACACATTCCACATGGCAACTCTTCTCGAGGAGCAATTGATTCCAAACACTGGTCTCACTCAGGTCAAAATAAACTTCCAGTTATGTGACACCACCGGCAGAATTTGGGCTATATGTTGCAGACCTGTCATTTTCAACAATGAATATTGTGTGCACTGTCTCACACACAAACCTAGTTAAGTTACAAGTCCAGAAAGCAAGATGTATTTTTTTTCTTTTAGAAACCATGTTGTTTAGCACTTTAGTGCAGGATTTTTGTCATTCCCTCTCTTGAACAATCCTCTTCAAAGCTGGCTCATATTTCGTTGTTGCAACTCAAAACAGGCATTGTGTGCATGCAAGCTTTTTTACTGCTTGGGGCAGCTTGTAACATATTTCACCAAAGATCGACTTTTGAAGCAATGGACCTACCAAGATCAAGCCGATCGTACATATGCACTCACGCACTCAAGCACGTATGCCGAGGCAGCCGGAATGGCACAGAACATGAACAGAATTATGAGACACAAAAAGAACCCCGCGTAAAAATCTCTGGACTGATGAAATATGTTCCTTGATACAAATCCACGTTTGTAGAAAATCCATTATCTTTAATTAGCATATTTTTACAACTAACTAACCAAAAGCAAATGAGACACATTGCACTACCTGAACTTTTCAACCAGTCCGAAGATAGCATTAGCTCTTGAAAATGTACACAATAGCATTAAACATATCAAATAACCATATGATATCATTAGAATAAGCTATTTAAAATACAGTGTTTTAGAAAGATGCGACTTAGAACCTGCTGCCGCTTATGTAGTTGTTTTTTTTAATGAAACCATTCATTGATATTGTGCCTGATAATACAGTGAGCTAATATTCCGTAAAATACAGTAAGTATGAATAATAGATGAATAATGAGCACTGAATGTCTAACACCGAATAACTCTCTTCACCAGCTCCTGTGGAACTACAAATTGAATCTGACCACAGATCCAAAGTTTGAGTCTGTGGCCATAGAGGTTTGCAAGAGCACTATCACTGAGGTCAGTATTCAGCAAAGCAATGTCTCAATGGTGTATCCTGTATCTGTCTACACTGGTGATAGTGGTCACTGATGGTGTAGGATTTCACTCAACTCACTTCTGTGCAGGCACCTTAAGTTCTATTTGTCTGTTACAATCTGAGCCCTTCACCCAATGACAGGCAGATAGCATTTTAGGCCGTGAAGATGAGTCATTTTAAGGTTTAAAACGAGGTTCCAATGTTAGCACTACAACAAAACACAATGAGGTTATGCATTCCCATGCATTGTCATGT
The DNA here is from genome assembly GCF_051943395.1 of Hippocampus bargibanti. NCBI lineage: Eukaryota > Metazoa > Chordata > Actinopteri > Syngnathiformes > Syngnathidae > Hippocampus > Hippocampus bargibanti. Next base: position 11,114,506 of record NC_142736.1, on the reverse strand, counting down.
CCTGTGTGGTAAAATTGAACAGGCCATTCTCTCTATCGGTCCTTTCCCAACATGGAGGCATTCCGATGGTCTTACTCACCATCTGCTCTGGTCTGTCCTGAAATATAAAAAAGATAGAAATCCTGAATGAACAAATGAATGTAATAAAAAAATACCCATTGTTTTCCTGATTGCAATAGGTTGTAGTTCTGAAACATGTGCAATTTCACTTTATTTGTTTTAAATAACTTCTGCTGTGAGTCATCCCTGCATCTTTATAAACTCACAATCACCTACATTTTCTCCTCTTCTTTAATAAACGTAGATTAAAGAGTGTAACGAGGAGGAACGTGGGAGGGGCTACCTCGTATCTTGTCTCGTCGATCACCGTGGAAACATCAGCGAGTATCAGTGCAGCCAGTACATCACCAAAATGACAAGTATTATCTTCAGCGACTACCGTCTCATCTGTGGCTTTATGGACAAATGTAAAGAAGACATCAACAATCTACGCTGCGGGAGCATCAGCATAGGACACAAGGTGACTTTTTTTTCCAAGGGAATGCTTCATAAAGGTTAACAGTGTGTGTCTGTTCCCTTTGTTTTGATTCTTGAATTTGTTGCCTCTGTACAACAGGACATCCACAGCCAAGGGGAAGTTATCGCTTGTCTAGAAAAAGGACTTGTGAAGGAGGCAGAGAAACAAGACCAAGTTCATCCAATCAAAGAGGAGTGTCAGCGAGCTATCTTGCGAGTTGCAGAACTGTCATCCGATGACTTCCACCTTGATCGACATCTTTACTTTTCATGTCGAGACGACCGCGAAAGATTCTGCCAAAATGTAATTCCAAACTTTTGTTCTCTTTTTTGAATGATTCCTATAATTAGCATTTGTCTTAATAATTTCTCGTACATTTGTCAGTAATAGGCACCTTCACATTGCAATGAAAGAATTAATCAAGAAATGGATAATAACTGACATCAAACCACATTATAACTTGCTTCTTGCAAAAACTTCACAGCCATAAATTTCCTCCAGTCTTAATTAAACTCTCTTTGTGCAAAGAACGAACCCTATTGATAAATGAAAACATCCAAGATGGCATCATAGTGGACAGCCATTGGCAAGAACTTTTCAAAAGCTTTCTTTTTCGTTGTTTTTATGTTTTGTTTTGTCTCATGGGGCTTGTCCTTTGTGTAGACCCAATGTGAAATGTTTTCAGCATTTTGACTACAACATTCATGAAAGGAATCTGTGCTTGGTGGTTGCGCCTTCTCGGCAGCACGCATGTACAAGCACTGGTTTTGGTTTTGACTGTCGCCCTCGATCAGGGGTCGGGAACCTATAGCTCGCGAGCCATATATGGCTCTTGTGATGATTGCATATGGCTCGCCGATAAAACTAAATGCATATTCTCGCTTTTTCGCTGTTCATTTCCTGTTGGGGCTGCAATTGGCGGAAAGCGCAATTTTGATTGGATGACACTGACTTAGGTTGGCGGAAAGCGCAATTTTGATTGGATGATACTGGCCGTCAGTTGAAACGGGTAAACGGCCCTTTAAATGAGCCAGACGAGTAAAAAAAATGACGAGTACGCTCCAGCTTGAATGCACCGGAGGATTTGCGATTCTAATTTGCAATGAAACAATAACATTGATGAAATAGTGCGCACACGCATGCAAACACGCACGCACGCACGCGTGGCCACTTTTCAACAAAATGTCAGAATGTATTATTTAAAATTACTTTGTGATAGTACTCACCGGTAACATAAATGGTTTACCGTTCCTCATGATTGGTAAAAATCCAGCCAAACGATCGGAATGAAAGTCAACTTGCCGGGTCCATAGGCGAAGTTACTGCTCGCTAGCCTGCACACGGCTCATTAGCTTCCACACTTGCTATCTGCAATGTACTTCTCGCATAAGTATATTGATGCTAACGTTAACATGGGGCTTGTTAAAATATCACTGACATTCGACTGTTTCATCGATGTTATTGTTTCATTGCAAATTAGAATCGCGAATCCTCTGGTGCATTCAAACTGGAGCGTACTCGTCGGTTTTTTTTCTTTCTTTTTTTTTACTCGTCGGGCTCATTTAAAGGGGCGTTTACCTGTTTCAACATGATGGGCAGTATCATCCAAACAAAATTGCGCTTTCCGCCAACCTAGGTCAGTGTTATCCAATCAAAATTGTGCTTGCCGTCAACTGCAGCCCCAACAGGAAATGAACACCGAAAAAGTGAGAATATGTATTTAGTTTTATCGGTGAGCCATATGCAATCATAAAAAGAGCCATATATGGCTCGCGAGCCAAAGGTTCCCGACCCCTGCCCTAGATCATGGCGCCCCTGAGCGCTTTTGTTTTTTGCATCTCTGCAGCATTTTTCATAGCCGTGTTTGGTTCAGCAAAGATGGTGACGCTCTTGCAGAGTCTGCATTGCTGCAGTAGGAAAGATGGCTCGCGGAGCCGAAGATGAAGAGAGCGGGACATATTTGGAACTGATAGTCGTCGCTTGGAATTGAATTGGATTTACATGGGCTAGGACAAGTGAATTAATCTCTTTTTTCATCACTGGATGCTACAACTTCTAATTTACTTTCGAGCTTAACTCGTTGCAGGTGTATACACATTTTGAACATACGGTCTCTGATCCAGTAGCGAAAGGACACTTTGATTCTCTCCTGTTCCATCTGCTTCAAACGACAAAGCATATGCAGAAAAAGTGGTTATGATTGGATGACTTTCCGTGCCTTATGTGTTGTGTTTTTAATTATTTTAACTGTCCTGCCAGTTGCTTTTTTTACAGCTGTGGTTGTTGTGAAAGTCAAATATATATATACATCTGATGTAATGTACATCATAAGAAGAAAAAATAAATAGGCTTGGGGTAGCTGAGGTGACATGTCAAATTGGAACAGCACTCCCACATATCCATGTCCAGTCTCCGTTGGAGGTGGTTTCTCGCTCAGTCAGTCAGGATAGCCAGCAGTTTATCTCCGGCATGAATGAGGACAAACAGTCTTGAAAATAGAAGGAAGACACTGATTGCATTATATGATGATACAAGATAATTTTTTATTCAATTAAAATCCATGATTTTGCACTGTAAAGGAAAACTAGCCCTGATCTTTTTACTGTTTAGTTAATGATGCCATTTTTTTCTCTTTACTTTAGACTCTAGCAGGAGAGGGAAAAGTCTACAAGTGCCTGTTCAACCACAAGTTTGAAGAGGCCATGTCAGAAAAGGTGCATTCAACTCACTGATCCTTGTTTTCTGGTTTATGACTTGCTTGACATAGTTGTGTTTCTGGAATATGTTTGACAGGAAATGTATTCTTTCCCTATTTTTATAGTGCAGAGATGCTCTGACGACACGGCAGAAGCTGATCTCTCAGGACTACAGGGTCAGTTACTCTCTGGCTAAAGCCTGTAAGCTGGACCTGAAGAAGCACCGCTGCAGCCTCGAAACCAACCTGCCGCGTGCCCGTGAGGCCCGTCTCTCGTACCTGCTCCTGTGTCTTGAGGCCGCTGTGCACCGAGGTGACTTGTTAAAGTATTTTCAACTTCAGGCCTGAGGATTTCAGATATTAACAGAAACCATTGTTCGGTTTCATTGGTTTAACAAATGGGAAACCAGGCTCACTAATTTTGAGTTCTGTAAATGTTCACAATGAGAACCCATTTTTATACTTTGACTGCTATTCATAATCAAGAAATATGAAACACCAAAGTATAATATTTAAAGGGTAAATGTTCGAAAACTATGCAAGGACAATGTCCATTACATCAGCAGTGGTGTACTCCGGGTTTATTCAATAAAATAAATGGAGCGATTCCACCGCGTGCAGTCAATTCGTGCATGGTGTTTCTTATGGGAAACACAGTACCGGAAATGATCTTAACCCATTTATGACGAGCATGTTCATATGAACAGAGATAAATTCGTTTTTAAAAAATCAAAATGAAATCAAAACAGAGAATCAAATAGGATGAAACAGAGTATATGTGGCAGAAAACAACATCAATGCATTTGAAAATGAATTTATATGTGTTCATATGATCACGCTCGGCGTAAATGGGTTTACTGGGAAATTCCCAGGCTGGAACTTGCATCTTCTCATAAGAAATAGCAGTGATTGATGATGATGCTGATATTTGCACGACTGGAACACAAGATAAGGGTGAAATGAGATACAATGGTAATGTATTCAAATCATTGGGTGACTGGATGAAATAGCCAATACTAAGTTGCTTAAAAGGAACTGCACAAGTGCAGGCCATTTACCATTTCCATCTGACTGAACCGGTTCTGTATGAATATGGACAGTACCCACCATCCCTACTGATTGACTGATGCTTTGTAGCATGATCCTGTATGAGCCACCAAAGAGGCTACTTCCACCAAAAGTGTCATAATTGCTGATTTCTGGTTGAAAATTGTCGTTGATGAAATGAGGCATGACGTTGATGAGGATGTACTTCCTGAGGCTGCTAAAGAAGCATGGCCTGCCACAGGAGGTGCTACGACATTTCTACACGGCTGTCATTGAATCCATCCTGTGTTCTTCCATCACTGTTTGGTTCGGGGTCGCCACAAAAATGTCTTCAACGGACAGTTAGGATTGCGGAAAAAAGCATTGGCACCGCCCTGCCCACTCTCGAGGACTTGCACACTGCAAGAATCCAAACAAGAGCGCGGACAACCCTACTGGTCCCTCCGCACTATGCCCACCACCTTTTACAGCTACTCCCTTCAGGAGGGCGGTACCGATCCATGCGCACCAAATCCAGCAGACATTTAAACAGCTTCTTCCCTCAAGCCATTAACTCACAGTAACCCAAATAGAACTATATAGTGCCTCCAATTCTCCCAGAGACAAATTCATTGTATGTTCTACATACTTGGCAATAAAGATGATTCTGATGTACAAGGTTAGAATCATGAGGTTATCGCTATCGTCCACACTCCTCACCCCTCGTTGTTGTTTTGTGTAATCTGCAGGTCGCCCGGTCACCGGCGAGTGTCAGGGTGAAATGCTGGACTATCGGCGAATGCTGATGGAGGACTTCTCTCTCAGTCCAGAAATCGTACTGCACTGCCGAGCAGAGATTGAGACTCACTGCTCCGGCCTTCACCGCAAAGGCCGCACTCTGCATTGCCTGATGAGGATCGGCCGTGGAGACCGCAGCGCTTCAGTTGACGGTGTTTGCCAGAGTGCTGTAAGTCATGGCGTAAACCAGGAAAGACAGAAAAAATGCTTACAATGTTTGCTTTTACATTTGTGTGTGTCAACCCTCCCCCGCCCCTCTAGAAAGAAAGCCACTTTGGCGTCATCCTGTGCCACTGTACTTGGCTAGTATGCGCACGGAATTGTGCTAAAAGAGTTTTGGAGGTTGCAAAAGGCAAACATGACAGAGTTTGGAATGCTTTTTAGTAACTTGTTATGTACCAATGTATTAAATTTAACAGCAAGCGATTGTAGAAATTAGACCAAACAACAACAGATGTTAATTTGCACTTGGATTAGATTGATAAATAAATAATAGGTGAAGGAAGGAAGGAAGGAAGGAAGGAAGGAAGGAAGGAAGGAAGGAAGGAAGGAAGGAAGGAAGGAAGGAAGGAAGGAAGGAAGAAAGGAAGGAAGGAAGGAATAAATAGATAGAGATAGACAAATATATACTTAAGATAAACAGAGAGAGAGAGAGTTTGAGAGAAAAAGAGAGATGGATGGACGGACGGACAGAGAGAGAGAGAGAGATGAATAGCTAGACAGACCAGATAGATAGATAGATAGATAGATAGATAGATAGATAGATAGATAGATAGATAGATAGATAGATAGATAGATAGATAGATAGATAGATAGATAGATAGATAGATAGATAGATAGATAGATAGATAGATAGATAGATAGATAGATAGACAGACTGATCGATCGAGAGATGGACAGATCAATACATCAATAGATGGACAGATGGATCGATAGATAGGTGGACAGACAGATAGATAGAAAAAACGTTTTTTGGTGTCTGCAGTGTTCTCTTTTCCAGCTATTGCCTTATAATATTTTCATCTACCGGAAACAAATTCCTTGTGTGTTCTACACACTTGCCAATAAAGATGATTCTGATTCTGATTCTGATGAACTGTGCTTCCACCACAGCTTCAGACATTGATCCAGTCAGCCGACCCTGGTGCTGACTACAGGATCGACAGAGCACTCAATGAGGCATGTGAATCCGTCATCCAGACAGCTTGCAAACATATCCGAAATGGAGACCCAATGTGAGGATACACACGCACACACATACTCACACACGCACACACACGTATACACACACACTCACATACACACATGATGTCCATTTTATCATTTAAATGTTAAAGAACCTTCCTTTTAAAGTTAAACCCTCATTGCGTGTGTGTGTGTGCGTGTGTGTGTGTGTGTGTGTGTGTGTGTGTGTGTGTGTGTGTGTGTGTGTGCGTGTGTGTGTGTGTGTGTGTGTGTGTGTGTGCGTGTGTGCATGCACATGTTTGTATAGGATCTTGTCTTGTCTGATGGAGCATCTGTACACAGAAAAGATGGTGGAGGACTGTGAGCATCGACTGTTGGAGCTCCAGTATTTCATCTCAAGAGATTGGAAGTGAGTGTACTCTCTAAACGGATTCAGCAACAAGCTATTTGCCCCATCATTTTAAGCGCAGAGTTTTTTTTTTACCCCTGTGGACAATCTTTTTATAGATGGACATTGTTGTTCTTTTGACTGTAGAGGTTTTCCTGGTCATACAATGCTTTAAATGTGTAGTCTGTTTAGATACCACATTGCAAAGATACATTCAGTGAGGGAAGAAATCATTTGTTTTCTCAGATTGGACCCTATCTTGTACAAAAAATGCCAAGGCGATGCTGCCCGACTATGTCACACGCATGGCTGGAATGAAACCAGTGAGCTAATGCCGCCAGGCGCTGTCTTCTCCTGCCTATACCGCCATGCCTATCGCACTGAGGAACAGGGCCGCCGGGTATGACATGACCCCAGAAACTCCAATCACGATATGACATTGTATTAGACAAATTCCAAGTTGTTTGTGTGAGAAAAAAAAAACAACTGTGATATGTCTTTGAATTTAATAGGTTAACGCTGACATTGAGGTAAGTAAGTGGACGGCAACATCTGTCAATCAATATGAGGGTAAAATATGCATATTATGGTGAATCTGGGTTGGAGTGACATTGTAATTTGTAAGCACAATATCTGGTGTGTTGTTTTCAGGACTTTGATTTGATAGATAAACTACAATCTAAAAATGAGACAAGACAATACGATACAATACAAAAAAATGACGATTTGGCATGTTGGCATGTTGGCATTACGATTACGAAACACCACTGAGCCAAGACTTTATGACCATTTGAACGGTAAAATAATATCCAATTCTACTAGGAAGGAAAACTACAAGCACCGTATCAAATATATCAAAAAATTCCAGCAGCTCCTGTATTTTCAAAGTCAGCTTTATTGTCAAATATGCTAATATGCATGACATACAGCACAGATGAAATTACTGTCCTCTCGGACCCAGCATGCAAGGCACTTATAATGACTTTAACAAACATAATAAACATGAAAACGCTAATTTGCCGGGAGAGGGGAGCCGCTGTTTTGTTTTTCTACTTTCATTCCTTTCATAACTTTGCTGCTGTGAAATGTAAATTTCTCCACTGCGAGACTAATAAAGGCAAATCCAATCCAATTCCAAATCCAATAACCCTTGCAGAAAAAATAGTTTTCAGCTTGGATGGGCACTGCCAGAATGGTTTTTGTTTAACTCATTCACTGCCATTCACAAATTTATTGGGGAATTGAAAATATGACGTAGAGTGGCATTCACAAATTTGTTTGGGTTTTGTTTTTTTTTATGCTTGGGTGCTGATAAAACGCTAGCCATGGTTTCTGGCAATGTTTTTTTCTTTTCCACCGGGGGGCAGCATTTCCATTTTTTCCATGTTAGCACTTTGTTCCGGGCTTCAGCTGTTGTTAATTCACTATTGTGCATTGTATTTTTGCCCTTATTTCAAGGTCTTATAATTCCAGACCCATATAATTTAGGAATGAACTCTATTTTTCTGATGAAAGAATTGAGTCTAAGGTTTCTAACGCTGTATTGAATGTTTATGTAGTCCTAAAACGCAATGTTCTGTGGGCCCTGGAATTCAAGTGACAATGACAAAAACCCTGGCACTGAAAATGACACATTCATTTTTGCACGTCTGGCAGTGAATGAGTTAACAAGATGTTGATGGTCATAAGGCTTCTTGATCCACATTTGGATGAAAACTGTATAATTTGGTTCCAATTGGCCTCGTGTCCTATTTGGGTCTTTGTCTCAGTGTCTTACAATGCAGTGGTGTGTCTGCAGTTATCCCGAGACTGTAAAGTGGAGGTTCAGCGAATTCTCCACCAGAGGGCGCTCGATGTGAAACTGGACCCTGAGCTGCAGAAGCGCTGTATGACTGATCTTGGCAAGTGGTGCAGTGAGAAGACCGACACTGGACAGGTTGGACAAGGGACTCTTTAAATCCCCCCTCATCCCCAATAAGGCGATTCGTTTTGGCAAGATGTGTGTGTTTGTGTTTTCCTTCTCAGGAGCTAGAGTGTCTGCAGGAACATTTGGAAGACCTGGTGTCTGCGTGCAGGGATGTTGTGGGAAACCTGACCGAGTTGGAGTCAGAGGTCAGCAATGTCACCACTTTAGTAGTTGTAAGTGGAGACCATAAACTAAACTGCGACATTGTATCATTTTCATATTTTTTTTGTCTCACAGGATATCCAAATTGATGCATTACTAATCAGAGCTTGCGAGCCCATGATCCAGTCCCACTGCCACGTGAGAACATTTCTACCACCTTTGAGCACACACACAAACAAACACTACTTCCAGAAATGAACAACGCACATACAATTTAAGATGTTTGACCCCGTCTGCGTCACATATGGATAACTTGGACTGACTTGGTCGTCTCTGTTATATAAAGGACAACCGACGTCTCCGGACAAGTTGTGTCAATAATTTGTAAAATGGCTTCAAATGACTTCTACTGAGCGTATTTTACAAAGATTCCACCGCATATAGCTATATTTTACGTTTTAAGACTCGTGCTGAATATTCCGGAAGTCTTGTTTTTGAATTGGTGACGAGTCCGAACGTGACGTCACTGAAGGAACGCCTCTGACAGAAAAAAGGACACATTGTAGCAGTCCTTCCATCACATCAATGCTTGTTTGGTCTGAAAACCTCGTGTTGCGCCAGAAGAGGGCGTCCAAGCTCCATGTGAGGAATTTATCAGCCTGTGGAAACGGGCTGATTCATTCCTCACAACAGCTCGGTGGCCATCTTGTGCATTTTCTGGGACACTACTTTGCAGTCCTGACGGCTCGAATTGATACGCAAGTGCTTCTTTAATCAATTGCAAACATGTATGCTTTCCTCTTCAGAACTATTTGAATTATATTCATAACTGGATGTGTAACAAGAAAGCACATTCTCCGAATCTGAAGCCATTGTTTTGATTCACTAGCAGTGCAAGACTCGCGCTGAATATTCCGGAAGTCTTGTTTTTGAGTTGGTGACGAGTCCGTATGTGACGTCACTGAAGGAACGCCCCTGACCGAAAAAAAAGGACACATTGTAGCAGTCCTTCCATCGCGTCAATGCGTTTTGCCGTGCTTGTTTGGTCTGAAAACATCATGTTGCACCAAAAAGAGCCAGAAGAGGGCGACCAGATTTTGCAGATTTTGGACACTTTAAGCCATTTTTTATTGGTGTTTTGCATTTGAATAAAAATATCATTTTTTGGGGTATTTTAGATGATATAAAACGTTTTTCTGATATCAGTTAGGAAACAAAAAAGTGACGGCGGTTGTCCTTTAAATGGCAAGATGTCTTTGATTTTCTCATGTGTGTTTGCTTTTAGGACTTGGCTGACAACCAAATTGACACTGGTGACCTCATGGAATGTTTGGTTCAGAACAAACACCAAAAGGAGATGAATGAAAAATGTTCCGTTGGTGTCACGCACTTCCAGTTGGTAAGTTCCTGACAACGCAACAGGTACATTAACTGGCTTTCATATTCAGCAAGGGCAAAGGGGGTTGCTGCTTTTTCAATTATTTACAAAAAGTCTGACTTGGATTAATCATGGACATAGATTTTAAAAAATCAAACAGAAAGGGGGATTGTGAATCGTTAAAAGCTGTGTTTTGATTTTATTTTTATTTCGGAATTTTTTGCTTTGTTGTTTTCCAATAAGAGGGAGTTCTTCACCATGTTGGCCAAAACCTTTTTGACAATTTCCGACCTGAAAATTGATCACACCATGAATTCAAACTGAACGTGTGAAAAGCGCCCCACAATAAAGAACTGTAATTTAGCACAATGAGAAAGTTACCATTGTTCCCCAAAGTCACCGTTTGATTGTTTTCTTGTCAAGATTCAGATGAAGGATTTCCGCTTCTCTTACAAGTTCAAGATGGCTTGCAAAGACGATGTGCTTCGCTTATGTCCGAACATCAAAAAGAAGTAAGTACAATCTCATAACAGTTTTGTTATTTCATTTCAGACTTATTTTCTGTCTCGTGTTTTCTGGACTAACATTGTATCACTTTAAGTGTCTGCTCATAACCTTTCTGGAAATACCCATGTGGGGATCAGAAAAGATTGGCTTTGTTTAATGTAATTGCATTTATTCTCTCTCTGGCGTTCAGAGTGGACGTGGTCATCTGCCTCAGCACCACTGTGAGGAATGACACGTTGCAGGAGGCCAAAGAGCAGCGGGTCTCCCTGAAATGCCGCAAACAGCTGCGTGTGGAGGAGCTAGAAATGGTCAATATGTTTGCCTTGGACTGTCAAAGCATAATTTCTGCTTTTCGAAGCAAATACACATTTCAGCTAAAAATAATAATTTTCCTTCTAGTCAGAGGACATCAGGTTGGAACCGGAGCTGTATGATCCTTGTAAATCCGACATCAGTCGTCTGTGTCCCAACGTGGCGTTTGGAAATGCTCAGGTAAGATGAGGAAAGTTATGATAGATCAACAGTAAATTCACATGTTTCTTTGTTTATTAAACATAGAAACAGAAAATAGAAATGTGTCAGGAAAAGGGAAGTAAAATTGAAAATAAATGAAAACTTAAGAAAAAAAAATAGTCATCATTCAGCAACAATGTACATGTTCAAAGCAAGTAGGAAGAAGTAAATACCATATCTCGTCCTACACTTTCTTCTTCATGACTTTGAATTTGTTTGATACGAGTATGCTCAAGGGTCATTCAACTTAGTGCGTGTATCTCACTGACTCAAAAAGTCGACATATGAACAGATTTTTTTTACCTGGATGCGTGCTGAACTTATATATACTGTATATATCAGGGGTGCCCTCGAGGGCCGCAGTCCTACATGTTTTCCAAGTCTCCCTGTTACAACGCACCTGAGGCTGTGTTGCAACAGGTGTATTGCAACAGGGAGACTTGGAAAACATGTAGGTCTACAGATCTCGAGAACCGGAGTTTGACACCATGGTAGATATATATATATATATATATATTTCTACAACCTCCGGTTTTTACCAGGACTATGTAATCACACAGTCTGGAATACTTCTATGTCATTTCTCTCTCATAATATTGCGTTACATTACATTCACTCTTCACCTATTCAGATGATTGAGTGTCTGAAGGAGCAGAAGAAGCAGCTGAGCCAGCGCTGCCACCAGCGGATCTTCAAGCTGCAGGAGGCCGAGATGACCGACCCGGAGTTAGACTATCAGCTTATGAGAGTCTGCAAGCAGATGATCAAGGTGAGGGTGAACAGAAGACATAGACAGAGGTCTGTACATATTGGCATGTGGAAATGGACAATTGTCTTTTTTTTGTCTCACCACAATAAATTTGAATGGGAACAAACAAGTTGTGCTTTAACTGTAGACTTTGCGCTTTGATTTGAGGGTATAAACATCAAATAAAATGGACGCTGTAGCAATGACAATAGTTTGGATACTCGACTTCCCTTTTGAAGGGACCACAAGTACAACGGTAATAAAACAATTGGCTGCTCAGCTGTTCCGTGAGCAGATGAGCACCGATTGAACTGCTTCCCTTGTATCTGTTGAGAAGGTGACTGCTGACAGAAGCTGTAGGAGCAAGGTTTTGCACAAATATGATTTGCTCATATTCAGCCAAAAGCTTCAGCGCTCATTCGATGTTGCTTTACCGCGCAGATGGACAATGACCCATAGCATGCCGCAAAAGCATTACACGGTAGGAGGTGGGGGGGGAATATAGCTTCTCTTTTGAATTTCCATGACCACCATCTGGGGTGGCCTTGAAGATTTGATTAGATTAATTCTAAAGAGCATCCTTTTTTTCCACACACGCACATGTTGCATATTAGGGCGTCTTGCAAAAAGTTGCAGGGCTCCAAAAATGTATTTATGAAATATGCCACCGCAGTAAAGTGTATATATATATATATATATATATATATATATATATATATATATATATATATATATATATAGTAAAGTCTCGTTATATTGATATTCACACACATACATACATATGTATATATATATATATACAGTAAAGTCTCGTTATATCGATATTCAAGGGAGTCCGAAAAAATATCAATATAACCGGGACTATCGATATATCCAACCCTGTTTGCATGTAATTTTCTCAGTGCGTGCATAGAAATAGTATCGATATAACCGGGACTATCGATATATCCGATATCGATATAACGAGACTTTACTGTATATATATATAGTAAAGTCTCGTTATATCGATATTCTCGGGAGTCGGAAAAAATATCGATATAACCGGACTATGGATATATCCGATCCTGCGGGCATGTAATTTTCTCCTTGAGTTCATAGAAATAGTCTCGTAATAAGCAGTACTATCGATATAACCGATATCGATATAACGAGACATTACTGTGTTTATATATATATATATATATATATATATATATATATATATATATACAGTAAACTCTCGTTATATCGATATTCAAGGGAGTCCGAAAAAATATCGATATAACCGGGACTATCGATATATCCGACCCTGTTTGCATGTAATTTTCTCCGTGCGTGCATAGAAATAGTATCGATGTAACCGGGACTATCGATATATCCGATATCGATATAACGAGACTTTACTGTATATATATATAGACACAACCCACGTCACCATTATTGTAAACGGAAAAATAAAGATTTGATGGTAAATAAACACACAATTTGTTTTAATAATTTGAAATGGCAAGATTTAAAAAAAATCTACAGAAAAAAATTGACTCATATCAGGTCCTTGTATGTGAAAAAAACAGAATCCACATTATACTTTCCACCACTGACTATCACAAACTCTCTTCTAAAGAGATTCTGCACAGAAGCCGACGCCAGAAATGTTCTGCAGTGTTTGAAGCAGAACAAGAACAGTGAGCTGATGGATCCAAAGTGTAAACAGATGATCACCAAGAGACAGATCACACAGAACACAGGTAGATACACACACACACACACACACACACACACACACACACACACACACACACACACACACACACACACACACAAATGGGCCTGGGCCGACTCGCCCATGCAGCTCTTGAAGAAGCCGACCAAAATCTGAATTCATACCCTCGTCCAGACTACAGGTTGAACCCGGTGTTAAGGAAAGCGTGCCGAGCTGACATTCCTAAATTCTGCCAATCCATCCTGAATAAGGCAAGCGAGGACAGCGAGCTGGAGGGTCAAGTGATCGCCTGCCTCAAGCTCAAATATGCCGACCAGGTCAGTCCAATAAATGGACTTCCTCCATCCCAATGCAAGACAAATCCAGACTTTCCTCTCATGTCGCCTGTTATGTGCCGCTTTGGTTTAGAGATTGTCTTCAGACTGTGAAGACCAGATCCGAGTTATTCTCCAGGAGTCGGCGCTGGATTACAGACTGGACCCGCAGCTGCAGATGCACTGCTCTGATGAGGTACGCCCGTCATTCAAAAGCTGGACTTTTTCCTCCCCGAGGTTCCCTTATTTTGCGATTGCGCTTGCTCCCAAAGATCTCCCGGCTGTGTGCGGAGGAGGCCGCTGCTCAGGAGCAGACCGGTCAGGTTGAGGAGTGTCTCAAAGTCAACCTGCTCAAGATCAAACAGGAGGCCTGTAAAAAGGTGCTGAATATTTCCCTGAAGAAAAAGTTTCAAAGATATTTGAATACTTGATGGCCCCATCTCACTTGAGTTTTGAAACAATGCTCATTAGAAACAGCTCAACGCTACTATGAACTCTTTCACAGCCAGACGTGCAAAAATATGTCCACTCTCGTGCCAGGGTTTTTGTCATTGTCACTCAAATTGCAGGACCCACAGAATATTGAATTTTAGGATGACATAAACATTCAATACAGCGTTAGAAACCTTAGACCCTCTTTTTTCATCAGAAAAAAAGAGTTAAAGGACAAGTTGTGTCCATAATTTGTAAAATGGCTTAAAATGACTTCTACTGAGCGTATTTTACAAAGATTCCACCGCATATAGCTATATTTTACGTTTTAAGACTCACGCTGAATATTCAGGAAGTCTTGTTTTTGAGTTGGTGACGAGTCCGTACGTGACATCACTAAAGGACCGCCCCTGATCGTAAAAGAGACGCATTGTAGCGGTCCTTCCATCACGTCAATGTATTGTGCTGTACTTGTTTGGTCTGGGGACCTCGTGTTGCACCCAAAAGCCGCCAGACGGCCAGTAGCGGGCGTCCAAGCGCCATATAAGGAATTTATCAGCCTTTGCAAACGGAGGTGGCCACAGGAGGTCTCCATTTTGTGCCTCTTTTTTTGGGTGAGAGATTTCCCCCCAATGTTGCCTCAAAATGGCACAAATAAATTATTTAAACGATTGCAAACATGTATGCTTTCCTCTTCAGAACTATTTGAATCATATTCATAACTGGATGTGTAACAAGAAAGCATATTCTCCGAATCTGAAGCCATTGTTTTGATTCACTAGCAATGCAAGACGTCTTGGCGTGATGTCACGAACTGGGGGCGGGACTTTCTGAAAATGCCCAATTCACAGCTCAATTTTTTGCAGATTTTGGACACTTTAAGTCATTTTTATTGGGTTTTTTTTGCATTTGACTAAAAATATCATGCTGCGTGTTTTGGGTATTTAAGATGCTATAAAACGTTTTTCTGATGTCAGTTAAAAAACAAAAAAATTACGTCGGTTGTCCTTTTAATCCTAAATTATATAGGTCTGGAGTTCTCTGACCTTGAAAAGGGGGTGGCTGTACAAAGTGCAATACAATACATATGTATAGATTTTTCTAGTGCTTTTACAACAGCTGAAGCTGTAACAAAGCGGTAATATGGACAAAACGTCTGTGTAAGCTCTCAGTCGTACAGGAGTGGTCCATCGATGAGAAGGTTTCTTCAGCCGTCCTCTGTACAAATGTACAGATGACGGCTGAAGAAACCTTCTCATCAATATGGACAAAAGGCAAATGCTGCGCCCTCGTGGAAGGGTAAAACATTGCCAGAGGTCTAACCAGTGCTTTATTGGCACCGCCCGCAAGAACAAACAAAACCCGAACAAATTCGGGAATGGCACTCCACGTTACACTTTTCAATTCCCAAATAAATTTGGGAATGGCAGCGAATAAGTTAAGGTCAAGATCGTTGTACATTGAATTCTTCTCCTTTGCTTTCTTGTGTGCAGGAGGTTTTGAACATGCTCAAAGAGAGCAAAGCAGACATCTTTGTGGACCCGGTCCTCCACACGGCCTGCGCCTTGGACCTCAAACATCACTGTGCTGCTATCACGCCCGGAAGAGGAAGACGTGGGTGTACTCACACAATCATTACAGTGCCTTTTTTTGTTTTAAAATTTGGACAAAGTGACAGGACAACGGTCTGTGGTGTTCTTTTTCTTCTCACCATACAGAGATGTCATGTCTGATGGAAGCACTTCAGGACAAGCGAGTTCGCCTGCAGCCCGAGTGTAAGAAAAGACTTCAGGATCGCATCGATATGTGGAGCTACGCGGCAAAGGTAACCACTAGAACAAGGGGGACAGACTATTTTTTGTCACAGATTGTAGTGACCGCTTCCCTACAAGAAGTTGATTTTTTTTCTACAGATTTGACCAATCATTGTACAAGTTGTCATGTTTAATTTGCTTTCGGGGGCCACCAAAAAATGAGGTGGGGGTCCAGATTTCTCCCGCCTCCCCGGCCGTGAGTTTGACTCCTATACACTAGGAGCCATTTTTGCTTTGATTCAATCTTATTTTATAGGGGGGGCAGGAAGGTAAGTCCAATAAGATTAGTTGCAACTGAGAACGAGAACATGGATGCAAGAAGGAAAAAAAGCACAGTGATACCTCAGTTTACGAATGCTTTAGCTAACAAACTTTTCGCTTTATGAACATTCAGTTCTCGAGAATACGTCTGTGTAAGCTCTCAGTCATACAGGAGTGGTCCATCGATGAGAAGGTTTCTTCAGCCGAACAGTTCATCAGCGTCAGTTCGCTGTGGTCCTCTGCTCCCCCCAACCTGAGAGTAGGGACACTTCATAGCAGTGTCCGTCGCCGCCATGTCTGGACATTAGGGATATATATATATATATATATATATATATATATATATATATATACACACACAGTAAAGTCTCGTTATATCGATATCGGATATATCGATAGTCCCGGTTATATCGATATTTTTTCGGACTCCCTTGAATATCGATATAACGAGACTTTACTGTATATATAGGGTTCGACACCTTCAAGATGACGGCTGCAGAAACCAAACTCCTGTTTGACTGAGAGCTTACACAGACGTATTAAACCACTGGTTTGCTATCGAGTGGATAGTTTTGCTTTTTTTGGGACTGAAAAAGAGCCCACCACAGGCTAGTGTTCAGCCATAGAGGACACAAAACAAAATTACGGTCGACCAGAAGAAGGAGATCATCGATAAACGTTTGTCTGATGTAGCGTCCCAGTACCAGTATGCGAAGTCGACCATTGCTACGTGTGGCTATGGGTGTTTCTGTGTTGTCTAAGCAACGGTCTCAGGCAATAGAAGAGGTTGAAAAACTTCTGTTGATTTGGATTAACGAAAAGCAGCTAGCAGTGGGCAGTGTGTGAGGGTATTATCGCCGAGAAAGCACGGCAACTTCAAGAGGCAACTACATCAATGACCATCACAAAGGTAAATAAAACAACTTTATTATACAGTCCAGATTATTTCTTTAATTACAATACAATAGCACATTTATTATACTCAAAATAAGATAGTTTGTGTAGTTTTAAAGGACAACCGACACAATTTTTTTGTTTCCTGACATCAGAAAAACGTTTTATAGCATCTAAAATACCCAAAACACGTAGGCTGTTATTTTTAGTCAAATGCAAAACACCAATAAAAATGACTTAAAGTGTGCTGGAACTGCAAAAAATTGAAACCGGAAGTGGCCAGTTTCAGAAAGTCCCGCCCCCTTGTTCGTGACATCACGCCAGGACGTCTTGCCATGCATTGTGTGTCCTTTCTCGGTCAGGGGTGTTCCTTCCGTGACGTGACGTCAGGAATCGTCACCAACTCAAAAACAAGACTTCCTGAATATTCAGCGTGAGTCTTAAAACATAAAATATAGCTTTATGCGGTGGAATCTTTGTAAAATACGCTCAGTAGAAGTCATTTGAAGCGATTTTACAAATTATGGACACAAATTCTCCGGAGGCGTTGGTTGTCCTTTAAGGCTTATTTAGTAGAAAATTATGTTTTATGGGGACCTGGAAACAGATTATTCTCATTTTTAATGGTTTCCTATGGGAAATTAATGTTTGGAAGACACACTTTTCGCCTTACACACACTTTCTGGGAACCAATTAAGTTTGTAAGATGAGGTATCACTGTACCTGTAATTTGCATTCCAATAAGTAAAATCATATTTGCTATTATTATTAGTATTTAGCATGATAGACTGTTCACCAAGACTGTTGGTGAAGAATTCAAATAAAATAAAGCCCAACTGATCAACAGGCAGACATGAATCTGGTTTTATGCATCCTGTAGGTGGCACCAGCAGAGGGCTTATCAGATCTGGCGGTGCAGGTGATGACCTCTCCGTCCAAAAACTACATCCTGCTCATGATCGCGCTGAGCCTTTGTGTCCTCTTCCTGTTGGGGCTGCTGTGCGGTCGAATCACCAAACGCGTGACGAGGGAACTGAAGGACCGGTAGAAGCCAGATAACTCTGTCACCTGCTTCACCCCTTTGTTTTCACCTCAGTTTGCCACCAACCAACACGCCCAGTGCCAATACCAGTGCTCCACGTGTGGTCCTCCTCGCTGTAATATTGCCCAACAGAGAATTTCTAACCATATCAAAGCTACCCCCCCCGGCGACCCCCCGCAGCAATGTTTTCTTGAGGATGTCTTTTTCAGTTGGACATAAGATTAACTAGAATTTAAAAAAGAGAGATAAAGAAAGGAAGAAAAAGAAGCACTGCTTGTGGCGTGACTGAGGACCGCTGAGTTTTTGGTCATGTTTAAAGAACACTGGAGCATGCAACGCCTCATTTCCTTTGAAGAGACGTCAAACAGCGGCTTTAGACGGCGAGACAAACTTGGAGACGTTTTGATGTCGCTTTGAACCAATTTTCGATGAATTGTACAGAATCTGCTTTGCCTCGCCACATGAGGCTCACACTCACAAAGATCAAACTGCCTCATCGTGATCATGCCAATTCATATTAGTTTTTATTTTCATGCCTTTTTTTATTAAGGATTGTTTCCAATGAGATTTGCATTTGTGAAGCCAAACAATGCCGTACAAGGTCTACACAGAACACTGCAGATAGTGCTTTGCTGTATTTCATGTCGACTGTATCTAATATCTGATCACTGGAGTGGAAGCCAAAATTGTTTAAGAGTGTTGAGACTCGTTTCCACATAGTTTCATGCCGTCAAATCCCATCACTCATCACACATCTGTCAGCATTGCTTTATAGAAAATTTAATGACACAATTCTTATTTTTCTACAAGTGAATTATATAATAATAATAAACACGCACGCACCAAATTTGTAACAATTATTCCCTGATGAGGTAAAAAAATGTAAATTATTGAATCATGCCTCATTACGATTAGGCCGAACATGACCTTACCATTCATGGAAAGCTGTTTCAGCATTTATGTCGATATCCAGCTCGAGTTTTTATTCACAAGCTGATTGTAGTACTTTCAATAAAACCATTGGAGCATTTATTCAATAATCTATTATTTGTGTTAGTTCTTGAGATACAAGGTTTGTTTGTGCCACGACCACACTCATAACTCAAAACATCAATATTGCGAATCATCTTTGCACGCTGAATTGAATGGAAAGGCCAAGAATCCGTACTTCATCATACTTTTTGCTTCCATTGAATGGACATCGCGTTGCTCTTACTGATGTGTGATGTCAGTATATTTAGTAAACTGCAGTTTTTACTGTGCTTTGCAGAGGAGAAGGAACACACGCCTGTTAGTCTTGTAATTGGTGGTGTTTGTTCATCTGTCTATGGCGTTTCTTACAGACAGCATTGAGGCAGCAGATTTCCAGCAAAAGTTATGTGGTCGTTTAAATGACACTTTTTTTGTTTTGTTTTGTTTTATGTTTAGTTTGACAGCTCCTATCTTCAAAAACTCACTCGTGTCTCAAGGCATCACTGAAGCATTTGAGGGTGTTGAACATTTATTTGCAGGGTAGGTTCTTAATTCGGTGCAGTGTAAAATAGCGAATAAATGCTCAATCGGCAACGCAGGCTCCAATTATCGAGCCAATTTTTCACGTGTCCACCTTGCTGAGAAACACGAGTGACGATCTTTGATTACCGGCACCTGAGTGAAGGTAAACTTGAAGAGAATGAATTTCCATACTTTCACAAATCGCATTTTTTTCGGACGGGTGTTTCTGGAATTATATTCACAAGAAATTATTAGTTTTGACCAACGGGATGACCAAGGTAGTCAAATTTTGCGCGTCGACATTAAAGAGGCGTCATTGGCTGACCGTTTCACGTTTTACGACGCGTCGTTCAATGCGTCAATGTCCCCTTCAGCAACGAGAAGTAAACATCTGCACATATTGCTCCGTCTTCGGTCAGCAACGTGTAATATTGAATCAGGAAAATCAAGTGGCACAATAATCAAGGATTCTCTGTCAGCAATTTTCATTTTATTTTATTTTATTTTTGCAGTTGTTACGATGGAATGTATTGTGTATGACATGGTTCGTGTATTGCCGTTATATTGAGCAGTGGAAGTGTTTTAGAAATGTTGCTTTACACTTGCTTTGCCAGACCTGATGTCGCAAAGACTTAAACGTTTCATTATGTAATTAGACATCTTGTCATATGTTCCCCGGTTCGCAACTTTGCTTCTGGAGAAAGGGGTTAACGCCCTTACAATCAGCTTTGAAAGCTTTTTTAAAAAAACAACATCCAGTACAAATTTCAGCCTCAACTTGAAATTGAAGATGAACACAAACAAAGCGAAGAACTCACGTCACGCGCTTATTTCCATTTTCAATATTATTTTGATCTCTGCGCGATTGTCTACCAAGCAAAAGTTAGAACAGGACAAATACTGTATACAAAATGTTTGAATGCAAAAATCCAAGGTGTATGTTGTTTTCAGATCGCAACTAATGTGAACATGGAGCAGTTGAAATTTCATTTTGCTGTACAAAGAAGTCAATTTCATAAAATTGTCTGCACATTTCCCGAAATTTGCTTCAGTCTGTCCTTTTAAACACAGGCATCATTTTGATTGTGTGTGGGGTGTCAGTTGAAAATGTGTTTTCTTTCTGGGTTTGAACATTGCTTTTAAAATAAAATACATGTACTGAGGTACACCCATGTAGGTACGTATGTACAAAATGTAACATGAACACGAATGAAAATGTAGTGTAGAAAGATCTTTATTGTTGTTTTTACAACTTGATGTGCTGTACACAATACACAGTGAGGGAAGAAAGGACTCTGAAATGGGTGCAGACGCGTTCCAATGATGTTAGAAAGGTTAGTCATTAATTGAATACAATGAAATTAGGACAAATGTCAAACTTGCAACAAGCCTAAACCCAGAGTTTCGAATGGAAGCATTCAAGAAGCGTGTGTCATGTTGTTGCACGGAAATTTAAACCACACCAATGCTTGACACTTAAAATCAGCAGAGATTAAATGAAATCCCCCAGCAGAAATAAAGTCAAGGGAACCATAAAGGAGAAACAAAGCAGTTATCCGAAGCTATAATACACAACAGGTCAAGTGAATGCAGTCTCACAATATACATTGTGCCATAGATTCATTTAAAGGACAACCGACGTCACTTTTTTGTTTCCAAACTGACATCAGAAAAACGTTTTATAGCATCTAAAATACCCAAAACACGCAGTATGATATTTTTATTCAAATGCAAAACACCTATAAAAATCACTTAAAGTGTCCAAAATCTGCAAAAAAATTGAGCTGCGAATTGGGCATTTTCAGAAGGTCCCGCCCCCATTTCATGACATCACGCCAAGACGTCTTGCTGGAGAATCAAAACAATGGCTTCAGATTCGGAGAATACGCTTTCTTGTTACACATCCAGTTATGAATATGATTCAAATAGTTCTGAAGAGGAAAGCAAACATGTTTGCAAACTTAAAGAATTTATTCCGTGCCATTTTGAGGCAACATTGGGGGGAAATGGATCACCAAAAAAGAGGCAGAAAATGGCGACTGAGCTCCTGTGAGGAATTAATCAGCCCGTTTCCACAGGCTGATAAATTCCTTATATGGAGCTTGGTCGCCCTCTTCTGGCTCTTTTTGGTGCAACATGACATTTTCAGACCAAACAAGCACGACAAAACACATTGACGTGATGGAATGACTGCTACAATGTGTCCTTTTTTTTCGGTCAGGGGCGTTCCTTCAGTGACGTCACGTACGGACTCGTCACCGCCTCAAAAACAAGACTTCCGGAATATTCAGCGCGAGTCTTAAAACGTAAAATATAGCTATATGCGGTGGAATCTTTGTAAAATACGCTCAGTAGACGTCATTTGAGGACATTTTACAAATTATGGACACAACTTGTCTGGAGACGTCGGTTGTCCTTTAAATTCAAGCTCAAGAAGGGAACGGAGGGTGGCAGATTGACTAAATTCACATATATCCTCCATCAACTGCTGCTGGGAACAAATACACATTTGCACATCCTGTGCTGAGATAACGGCAGGTCATGAGCACAACACGGGTCAGTCAGCAGGTGATGTGATCTCTCAGACAGGAGGGAAGAAAAACCAAAATGAAGCAATCTTTAGCTTAACTCAAACTTCACCTAAAATACTCTTTTGGTTTGAAACATATATACTTTTAAATATAACTTTCTGGTTACAATATTTCAACAGATTCTTGTGTTGTAAAATGATGATTGTAAAGTACATTGTGCCATTTTCTCATGGGATGCCACTCATATGTAGCCACATGTTCGCTAAGTTTGAACCTGGCTAGCTTTGTGCAATGTTGTGACATTCGCATGTACCATGCGTAGCGTTCCATTGACTTGATCTAGAAACGTGAGGTGGCTGCTCCCTCGAGATGAGGGATTTCTTATTTCATGAAATGCACCTGTATAAATGATAACTCGCAAGAATATGTAAATCTCAGCATCAAAGTTTGGAACCAACCCTGTTTCAAATCTCTTTCTATGTTTTGTGCTCAACAGAAAAATAAAGGAAAAAAAAAAGAACCAAACAACAACTCAGTGACGAGTTTTACGCATCAATCCGCATTTGTCCAAATGTGCCGCCATGACAGCACTGATTGTTTCGTGATTGGTCCTGGTATCTTGAGTGTTGTAGTACCATCAGCCATTGTGAACTGCGCAGGCGTGTCATCACGAAGAACCCAGTTGGACATAGTTGGCAGGATACAGGCCCACTTGGCCGCTGCTCAGTTGTCCTTTACACCAGCCTTGCTCGTCTTCCTCGCTCAGCTTCAGCAGTTCGTCACCTGAAAGAATGGAGACAAACATTCACTCCCAAGAATAGTGGTTTCCACGTATGGATTCCCATTCACACCCAGGCAGAAAAGCACTTTCAGTCACTGGCATTTGAAATTGACCGCTGACGGTCAGTCATATCCAAAACACTGAAAACAACACTGCCAGAATAAAAAACATTATTATCATCCATTTTTTTGATAAGTGGTTTTCCTTGTGCTTGTGTGCGCCTGTCCATTTACTGTATTTTCCGGTGGATAAGCCGCACCCAGTAGCCTTGATTTTCTTCAAAAGCCGACCGAGTGTGCGCCTTATATGTGAAATAATATTGAGCCACAAACTGTCTCGCAAATACTGGCAGCAGCCACGACTCAATTTCCCCCCCATTGAAGAAATAGTGTGTAACCACAGCCTCTACTGTAGCACCTTATATATAATATGGTGTGCCTTACACAGTAATACCTCGGTTTACGAACCCCTTGGCTTACGAACTTTTCGCTTTACGAACGTTACATTTATGAAAATTTTACCTTGGCATACAAACTTTTTTTCGGAGACGGAGCTGCCTCAATGAATGATGTGTCGTTCGCAAATGAGCCAGTTCTTCTAACAACAAAATGGCAGCCGCCTGTTTTTGTCCTCTATTCCCCACCCCCAGTCTTCGGTTAAACCCACTTGATTGGTCAAGAACGCAGCAGTGAGGGGGTGTGGTTTAAACATTAGAGAGAGGCACACGACAGTGGGAGTTTCAACTTTGATAGTTCAAAGGTAGAGTGTAGATTGCAAGGTTAAAATATCCCATCAATCAGGCTCTACAAACAACCCGCGCAAGCCATCTGTACACTAGATGCAAAAAAGCTATCAACCCAGCTAAACAGAACACAATTGATGAGGAACTAGATACAATCATCACAGAGAAAGCACCTACAAGGGATCATTCCTCAAGATGGTGAAAGAAGAAGGTTACGTTCCTCATCAAGTGTTTAATGCTGATGAAACCGGCCACTCCATTCCATCAAGCCATCAACGACCATCACAAAGGTAAATAAAACGACTTTATCATAGTTTTTTTCTTTAATTATAATACTATAGCACATCTATTATACATACAATAATGGATATTTTGTGTAGTTTTAAGGCTTAGAAAATTAGAAAGTAGAATGGGGACCTGGGAACGGATTATTCTCATTTTAATGGTTTCCTATGGGAAATTAATTTTTGAGATACACACTTTTCGCCTTACACACTCTCTCTGGGAACCAATTACGTTTGTAAGACAAGGTATCACCGTACATGAAGGGTTTTCCTGCAACTCATATCTGCTGAAACACCCCCACATGCGACATGCCTCGACAAAGCCCAAAGCAAAGCAGGCGTCAGGCCACCAAAACTGCAACTTGATTTGAACCGGACTGTTAGCCGGGGACAGATCAACCAAACATTTGCAGAGTAGTGGCATCACCTGCTTTCGAGCAGATTCTTAGCGTGATGCGGTGCTCGGGGGAATGGGACAAAAATATTTTGCTTCCTATTTGCATAATGGAATATTCCAAAATGGAGACTGGGATCCTGACAACAGTACCAAAGTCCTCGACAACATCACGCCAACCTGCACTGCTGCTCCTCATCTGGGGAAAACTGCATGGCCCTGTCCAAGGATCAACGCTTGGCATGCCCATTCTTGTGTTTTAGAACGCGGCTGCGTTTCTATGGTACACCGTTGCGAATTTCCAGACTTATGTTGTGAAGGAATATTTTTTTTTTGCAGGGCTAAACACAGAAGCTTTTGTGATGCTAGAAGCCACTTTTATTTTCTCTCTTTTATTTTCTCTCTTTTATTCTGTAGAATACATTCAGCATGTTTGTTTTGCGTTCTTTAAAGGACAACCGACGCCTCCGGACAAGTTGTGTCCATAATTTGTAAAATCACTTCAAATGACTTCTACTGATGCCGTAGATTCTACGGCGTAGAATCTTTACAAATATTCCATATAGCTATATTTGACGTTTTAAGGCTCGCAATGAATATTCAGGAAGTCTTGTTTTTGAGTTGGTGACGATGCCTACCGTGACGTCACGGTAAGCATTGTCACTGACCGAGAAAGCGACACACAATGCATTTTGGGTACTTTGTTTGGTCTGAAAACTTCGTGTTTATCCATGTTGATATCCGTGTTAGAAGGAAAAACATAAATAACGCGATGGTGAATCGTTGCGTGTTGCACCAAGGCTACTATTTGATACTCGCTGACACAAATTCCCAGCAGACAAATCAGCCCATTTCCAACTGAGCTTGGGTGCCATCTTGTGCATTTTCTGGGACACTACATTGGAGTCCTGACGGCTCGAATTGATGCGGAAGGACTTCTTTAATCGATTGCAAACATTTATGCTTTCCTCTTCAGAACTATTTGAATCATATTCATAACTGGATGAGTAACAAGAAAGCATCTTCTCCAAATCTGAAGCCATTGTTTTGATTCTAGAGCAAGGCACGACGTACTGGCGTGACGTCATGAACAACCTTCTGAATCTGGCCACTTCCGGTTTCAATTTTTTGCAGTTTCAGCACACTTTAAGTTATTTTTATTGGTGTTTTTCATTTGACTAAAAATATCATACCGCGTGTTTTGGGTATTTTAGATGCTATAAAACGTTTTTCTAATGTCAGTTAGGAAACAAAAAATTGTATCGGTTGTCCTTTCAGTCAGAAATCCCTGTGATATTTTCAGTTGCTGTTGGTTAGACTTGATATGAGAATGAAATGGAGCCTTCCGGGCTTTAAATGGGAGCTTCAGAGCCGTGTTTTTCAACCTTTTTTGAACCTGGGCACATTTTTTTACATTGTAATTTTTTTGCGGCACACCACGAACCATCTCACAGGAAAGAGGCAATCAGTGACGTGTTACCACACGGACAAATATTAAATTACCCTCCCAGTCTTTTCAGCAACGACACAGGACAATGACATAATATTGGCAGAAAATGATTAATAAATATTTGTAACATTTTTAATTTGAAAAAAGGGGCATTGGATAGCTTCTCACGGCACACCTGACGATCTCTCACGGCACTCTAGTGTGCCGCGGCACAGTGGTTGAAAATCACCGCTTCAGAGAATGTTCATATTGAAAAAGTGACTCAATTAATGAGTGATCAAGTTAGTTTTGAAATGAAGCTACAAGTAACTTCAACGAGTTACTGATTTTTGTTAACCTGCAGCACACACACATTTCAGCAACAGTACTCATGGGGACAGGTCAAGTCTGACGTGAGTGTGTGTGTGTGTGTGTGTGTGTGTGTGTGTGTGTGTGTGTGTGTGTGTGGAAATGAGGCATCACAGGAAAATTTTAAAACACTTGTTCTTTGAAAATGGAACTGTATAGTGCCACTTAGCAGTTTTTTTTGACGACAATACTAGTGCAGCGTGTTCTACCGGAAACAAATTCCTTGTGTGTTCTACATGGCAATAAAGATGATTCTGATTCTGATTCTTTGTTTCTGCCTATTTTGAGGTCAAAATCCTTAAATCCTGGTTTTCCCATAACTTTCTAAAACTAAACAGTGAAAAAGCTGAACCTCTCCTTGTCGGTACTAAATCCACCTTTCACAAAGTTTTTCTCTCACCATTGACACTTCTACCGTGTCTGTCTCCCGCCCTTCAGGTCAAGAGCCTGGGGGTCATTCTCGATAGCTCTCTATCATTTTACCCCCATATAAATAACATAACGCGGTCTGCATATTTTCACCTCCATAATATCAATCGTCTGCGTCCCTCTCTCACCCCTTACACCACTCCTATCCTTATCCACAGTCTCGTCACCTCCCGTTTCGATTATTGTACCTCACTTCTCTTCCGTGTCAATCAGAAATTTCTCCATAAACTCCAACTCGTCCAAAGTTCTTCAGCCCGGATCATCACTAGAACCCCCTCCCTGTTAAACTTCGTATTGATTTCAAGATACTTCTGTTTACATTTAAAGCCATCCATAACCTTGCCCCCCCTATCTGTCTGACCTACTTCAAATCTCCGTTCCCTCTCGGGCCCTCAGATCCTCATCCTCCCTCCACCTCTGTATGTCCTCTGCCCGTCTCACCACGATGGAGTGCAGAGCTTTCAGCCACTCTGCTTCTAAACTCTGAAACTCACTTCCACCCAACATCCAAAATATTGACTCCCTACTTTCAAATCTCTCCTCAAAACCCACCTGTTTAAGCTTGCTTTCATGGTCTAGTTTAATCTGCTATTTTATTATTTATTGTTTTATCCACGGTTTTATTGTTTTATGTATTGTTGTTTTTTTATTGTAAAGTGTCTTTGGGTGTTCAGAAAGGCGCTTGTAAATTAAATGTATTATTATTATTATAAACATCTAATTTTAGCATTACATTGTCGGAGGTCCAAGATGGCGCCCGAGAAGGCAGCCTTCAGCAAGTGCTCTCATGAGCTTTGCTTTTTTTTGTCGTTTTTGTCTTGTTTTTGTGTTTTCTTTTGTCACTTTGTGTTGTTGTGCGTCATGTGGAACGGATACGGAAATGTTTTACAGCATTTTTGGCCACGACATTCATCAAGGAGGAGACTGTGCTGAGCGGTTGCTCCTTTTCGGCAGCATGAATAAACCAGTACTGTTTTTGAATGGGAGGAATGTCGGTGCCATTTGACTGTCATCGCTGGACAGCTTTGGGGTCATTGTGCTTTTTGGTGCCCGTAATGGGCAGCATCTTCACAGTACTTCACAGTTGTGTAAAGAGAGGTTGCCATTTTTGTTTTCCATTACAGACTACCTACTGCAGTCGGGCATGAGTAGTTAATTGACTGAGTCGGCAAAGCAAAATATTTTTCAGTTCCGTCAATGTTTTATTTGAAATTTATTTCGAAATGAATTGAGTCCTGTCATGCCTCTTGTCTTAAAGCGTTGATGAGGGTTCATACCTGCTTTGAAACTGAGTTCGTCCGCCTCCTGGCCCGAGTAATCATAGAGCGCCCGGACTCGTACACCCTCGACCCGCTGCTCCCCTTTGTCCCCCGCTTCTCCAACACCATTCAAAGCCAACTTCTTTGGGTTCTCCTCATCTGACCAGTCGGAAGAATCATCTTTCACCACCCTGAGTGAGCAGATGATGAAAATGGGAGCAGTCACGTTTTGGTACATTGTAGATGGACGCCAAACTTCTGGTCGAGATCCGAACAGCTTGTACAAACCCCGATTTCAATGAGACGTTGTGGAAGTAAAAGCCATATTGATAACAACCACTAAGATCACTACCTTCTTGGGTAGATCTGACCTGGACTGATGCAAGGTGGAAAAGTGTGCTGTCGTCTGATGATTGCAATTTAGAAATTGATTTTGGGAAATTATGGATCGGCCTCGTGAACCAATGATTAGCACATTGAGCTCGCGGTGCAAAGATACTGTGTTAAATTCTAGCTACGGCTTCGCTGTGTGTGGTATGCATATTCTCCCCGGGCCTGCGTGGGTTTTCTGCGGGTACTCTGGTTTCTTCCCACATTCGAAAAACACGCATGGCAGACTGATTAAACACTGAATTGACTGTAGGTGTGAGTTTGAACGCGGATGGTTGTTCATCTCAATGTGCCCTATGATGGGCTGGAAATCGGTTCAGGGTGCCCAGTGCCCGAAGACAGCTGGGATAGGCTCCAGCACCCGCACACCTTGGGATCAAGGTCATCATTTGGGCCAATTGTTTGTCCTTTGAAATAAATTTTAGTCTTCCCTGTGTTTTTTACAGTACAAATTTTCTAATTCCCACCCAAATGGCGCAGCGAGAGTGGTTGCCTTTAAAGTAGGTCCTATATTTTGTTTTTCTCTTCTTCCTTTCCTCTTCCTTTTATAACTTTGCTGCTGTGAAATGTAAATTCCTCCAAATGTTAGACGGATAAATCTCATCTTAATGTTGATGATGGTTGACAGACATTGGCATACAGCACCAACTGAAGTCCTCATACATTTTATGCTTGTACATTTGTGGTCAGACACATTTAAACTGTGTTTTAACATTTCAAAACAAGCATGTTTGAACATGTTTTTGCATTAAGTTCAAAGTAACTGGGCAATTCGGGTAACACTAAATGTAATAAGAGTGCGGTTTCCAAGCGGTATTTTTATTGCTAATAAGGTCACTCAGCATGAAATGACAAAGTAGGCAGAAGGACGGCCATTTGCAGTTAACAAGATAATTTGACACCTAGACTTTTGCTTTAAATGTGCTTTAAAATCAATTATGTATTAATTAACTAATTCCTTATGTACCCTATATTCCGCAAACTGAACCATTCAATTTTCTCAAAAGCGACATTGCATAGTCTGATGCACCTCTTTTTTAGATCAATATTCTTATTTTTTTGGTATTATAAATGTTCTTTTAAGCACTGACAACACTGCAGTAGTCGTCAAAGCGCCATATAAATAAAGCTATTTTGTATTGTATTGTATTGTATTGTATTCTCTTTAGTATGGAACCAACGAGTGAATGTATAGTGCATCTGAAGCCACTATTGTAGCTTCTATTCTATGTGCCTTATAATGCTGTGCGCCCCAAATCTGAAAACTGTTTTAAAATACGTAGTGTCGATATCAAGGGAACTGCCTGCAAATCGAGTAAGTGCAATCTATGCCAAAAGCAGCAGCACTATCTCATTTAGTGCTCAACTCCACATTTGACGGCCCCAACCAACATTTTCTGTGACGTGAAGAGTGTCTTGTACCTGTTAGCATTGTGGGTGATGGGACTAGGTGGGACGTCATTTCCTCCCGAGGAAACGATATTAGTGAGGGTAACCACGCTGTCATGAGAGTTTATGCCTCGCTCCTTCCTGCTGATGGTCCGATTTGTCTCCGGAGACCACTCCTGTGTGCGTACATATGCAATTTGAGTCATTTCTACAATTAATATAGAGAATAAATTCAAAGATATTGGTATCAGTAAATTTTTGCAAAATGTTTTCATATGTTTACTAGCGACTTAGTAAGTCTGGGTGTGATTTGATGCAGTTAAAGGACAACCGACGCCTCCGGAAAAGTTGTGTCCATAATTTGTAAAATCACTTCAAATGACTTCTACTGAGCGTATTTTACAAAGATTCCACGGCATATAGCTATATTTTACGTTTTAAGACTCGCACTGAATATTCAGGGAGTCTTGTTTTTGAGTGATTGGTTGGTTTTGGTGATGATTCCTGACGTCATGTCACGTCAGGAACACCCTTGATCAAGAAAGCGACACACAATGCATTTTGGGTACTTTGTTTCGTCTGGAAACTTCGTGTTGATGGCAAAATTAGAAGGAAAACACATAAATAACGCGATGGTGAATTGTTGTTGCACCAAGACTACTATTTGATACTAGCTGACACAAATTCCCAGCAGACAAATCAGCCCATTTCCAACGGGGCTTGGGCGCCATCTTGTGCATTTTCTGGTATGCTACACATCAGTCCTGATGCCTCAAAATGACGCAGAAAGCCTTCTTTAATCGATTGCAAACATTTATGCTTTCCTCTTCAGAACTATTTGAATCATATTCATAACTGGATGAGTAACAAGAAAGCATATTCTCCGAATCTGAAGCCATTGTTTTGATTCTCCAGCAATGCAAGACGTCTTGGCGTGACGTCACGAAAGGGGGGCGGGACTTTCTGAAAATGCCCAATTCGCAGCTCAATTTTTTTGCAGATTTTGGACACTTTAAGTCATTTTTAATGGTGTTTTGCATTTGAATAAAAATATCATACTGTGTGTTTTGGGTATTTTAGATGCTATAAAATGTTTTTCTGATGTCAGTTAAGAAACAAAAAAGTGATGCCGGTTGTCCTTTAAATATGCTCTACGAGTCCATGTGGTTTGGAAAGTGCACAATTGCTTAGACGTTCAGCTCAGAGTGAAAAACCATATAAAAGGCAAAAATACTTCTTCTGGTGAAAGGTTTCCCTCGCTCATCATAAGGACATGCTTCCTATGAAAGCACAAGCAATTCCGTTTACATTGTCTGTTATGATGCGTTAAGTTCTTCCTGAACAGTAGATTATGTGAAGCCTAAACACAATGAATTCAATGCTGAATTGGATCAATGCATCACTTTTCTTTATCCTTAATTCTTACAAAATCTTTTGAGGGGAAGGTGTGTTATGTTTGTAAATATTTTGTGGCATTACAAACCAAGCTTACCACTAAAAATCTGTGGATAACCATCTGTGTTTTTGTGTGTCTGTGTTTGCCTGGCAACAGACCCACTCAGGACTTCATAACACAACAGACCTTTCACCAGAACCCTATTTAGTATTCAGTTTGTCTGAAGCAAACACACAAAAAGTATTACTCACTGGCAAGTACACACC
This sequence comes from Hippocampus bargibanti, assembly GCF_051943395.1. Classification (NCBI taxonomy): domain Eukaryota; kingdom Metazoa; phylum Chordata; class Actinopteri; order Syngnathiformes; family Syngnathidae; genus Hippocampus; species Hippocampus bargibanti. The sequence goes on along the minus strand of NC_142736.1, from coordinate 11,083,071 downwards.
GTAAAGTTAAAAGACAAATGAGTGTCTTGCATTGCAATACATAAATGCATCGAAATTCCCCATTTTAAACTTTTACTGACAGTCTAATGATATTGTTCACATTTTCTTCACATCTATGCCAGTGGTACAGCCCCACCTCATACTGTGGCCAGTTCATGCTCATGCCAGGCCCGTGGGTGTTTTTCCACCATCGCAAATCTTCTGTCTCATTCGCTGCTTGGATGGTCTGACCAAGGTCTCTGTACAGTTCTCTGAACCTGTCAGAGGAAGTTGCAGGTTAATACACACATGCTCACACACACATATCTGCCCTGCTGAGAGTATTTCATTAGCAGTGCATTTTTGGTGGGCTGCTTAAATTTTTCCCCCATTGAACAAAAAGCTAATTTAGGTCACATTCACTGAAGAGAAAACGTTTGGTGCGGCGTTTTCACAAAAAAAGTGAGTAGTAATGTCAGAGATGTTCAATCGGACACTGTGGACAAAGGCTCGGACACAGAAACATTGTCTTTGACTGCCGGCAGGGGACGTAGCCATTCAAGACAGGCGGCCAAACTCTGCAGCCCTCTGCCAAACTATTTATTGAGAGTATATGCACATTAAAGTGATACCTTAGTAAAACATAGTTTTCTTGATTAGAATACCACGCCCCTGTATGTTCTAAGCACCAACAGCTCCAGGCAATAAAACATAGATATTTTCATTGGTTATCTTTTCCATGAACTGATAAATTTGTGACCTGGCTAATGAGCTCTTCCTGTGAAACTGGGATGTGTCTGTTTCACTCAGATTGACTGTGGCCATCTGCACCTTTACTCTGGTCCTATTGTGTACTCGAGTCACACATGTTCACTAAGCATATACCATGAAACTTTTAAATATGATAACTTCTATTCTATCTAATCTCTATCAGCAACTCACAATTCGTTAGCACCGTTGGGACTTGCGTTGTCAAGTTGCCATGACATTGCTGTTGTATGTGAACTTGGAAACAAGACAACAGCAACACCAACTTGAAATCTTGCGGCAACAAATCTGAACCTTGGAAATGATTTCTGCTCGGTCACATGAGGGCAACGGGTAACAAGGTCAGTGAACATGTTGCTGCATTTGCTTCAGTTCCAATGTCAGAAGATGTTTTGGATTTGGAAGGACTTTTCTTTTGTAATAAGGTTAATTATTATTCATGGCAGCATAATGCTCTTTCTCATACTTCTTAGCATAGGTTCACACTTAAAAGTTGGGTACAATTGTGCAGATTATTGCACCGGGAATCTCATATAACAAGAATGTGAAGGGCAAATTTATTGCGAGACTGTGCATGCTGTTGGCAACAGTTTGTTTTACAGCACGGAACATGTGAAAGAGCACTGGCAGCACAAAATGAAGAATTAGACCGGGTATGGAATTGCAAGTGTTCATGGAAAATGTGAATAATGAAGTTGCAGAAAATAAATATAGCACTCCAATAACCAGGATTCACACAAAACCCATGTTTTGTTCAATTTCATATAAATCTTGAGACAGCTCACACATGAAAAAAAACTGGCTAATCTTTTGGTGTTTGTGTATACGTGTATGTGTGTATGTGTGTTTGTGTGTATGTGTGAATGTGTGAATGTGTGTATGTGTGTGTATATGTGTGTGTGTGTGTGTAAATGTGTGTGTGTAAATGTGTGTGTGTGCGTGTATGTGTGTGTGTATATGCGTGTGTGCAAATGTGTGTGTGAATGTGTACGTGTACGTGTGTACGTGTGTGTATGCGTATTTGTGTATGCGTGTGAGTGTATGCGTGTGAGTGTATGCGTGTGAGTGTATGCGTGCGTGTACGTGTGTGCGTGTATGTGTGTGTGTGTACGTGTGTGTGTGTGTGTAAATGTGTGTGTGTGCGTGTATGTGTGTGTGTGTATGCGTGTGTGCGAATGTGTGTGTGTGAATGTGTACGTGTACGCGTGTACGTGTGTGTTTGTGTATGCGCGTGAGTGTATGCGTGTGTGCGAATGCGTGTTTGTGTGAATATGTGTGTGTATGTGTGTACGTGTGTGTGTATGCATGTACGTGTGTGCGTATTTATATGTTTATATTACTGTATATATTTGTGTGCGTGTGTTGTATGTGTTACTGCAATGACAAATACAGCCAAAGTGCTCCGTCAGGAACTGGGGTCACAGTAAAGTGGTGGTTTAATTTGTCTTTTTTCCACACAGTGTTCTCAACTTGCAGTCAAAGCTCTCCGTGGCAATGAAATCAACTTTGATTGGATTCCAACAAGTCATTGTAGAAACTCCAAAATGATGCGTTTGGTGTTCAGACCTCATTGGATGTAGCCACCAGTGTTGTTATATAATAACGGTGGACTGTTTAAACAGAATGTGAGACCAATAGTTAATGGACAACGGCAGGGGTTTTCCATTAACTTGAGTGTACACAAATTTAGTGCGGGCACACACATGGCATGCAAGACTCGCATTCCTTTAATTTGAGTCAGGAATCATAAATCAATATGTTTTAAATACACCAGCACAAAAATCTAAAAAAAAAAAAGTATGACAGTTGACCCACGCCTCTTATCCTGTCAGAATAATTTAAGCTTATCCTAATATTTTAACATTAATAATTTTAACACACATTTTTCTTAAAAACAATGTCAAATAATGTCCGCTATATATAAAATAGTGAGGTTTTTTAATCTCATATTTAACTGTCTAAAAAGGCCTTTGGTCCAAGATTGTTGCTGTTCACCATTCCCGCAAATTTGGAATCACCAGTGTTACTGTTTAATCAGGCTTATTATGAACTTTTTGAACTTAATTCTAAGAGTTTTTGGGTGTGGATGTGGGGGAGGTGACATAAAAACACCCCACACCTGACCACAATGCAACAAACCCAGTGAAGCCACGCGAAGGCACCAATGCTCCAGGTGTTTTATACAAAAGAGGTCATGTGAAGTTGTAATTTTTTTTTCAACATGCCAGACAAGCAGTCAGGAAAAGATGAAGATCTTGGAAATGTCCCATACAGAGCCTAGACCTAAATCCAGATGAAAAGTGGAGTACGCCAAACAAGGGTTGGAGATGTATGATCCAAAATGTTTCACAATTCAAAGTATCTTCTAGGATTTTATTAGATGAACATGGCATGATTTGTCAGAATCCCCCCCCAAAAAATCATATGCGGTACATAATCCGCATATTATTTCTACCACGTGAGTGTGTGTCCTACCCTTCTTTTCTGGACAGGTCAAGGTGTGTGTGGATATCCAGCAGGACCTCTTTAAAAAAGCACAGCCTCTTGCCCTCAGCTTCCTGGGTGAGGTCAAACACCTGCTCCATGTCTTCCATGTAGCGAGGGTTACAGCGGTTCAACTCGTCCAAGGCCTTTTCATAACGTTCTTTGGCCTGCAAAACACACAACCTTCACTCAGGAACATCGAGCTGCATTCCTGCACATTTTGACCCGTGGCATACATTCCATGGTGGTTATCAACCGGAGGGCATTTATTCAGAAGCATGAAGTTCTTTAATACAGAGTCTTTCTCCTTTCTCCAATACAGAGAATGTGGCTGAAATGACCTATTTACGTATATTCAAAGCGGTGGGCAGCCTCACTGGGTTTCTCAGTCCAAAGTTCATAACTTTCAAAAACAATATTGATTTTCTTTGGCATTGTGCGGGTTGGTTCAGATAGGCGAGTAAATACTCTGTGATTCAGTAAGAGTAAATTTACAGTAAGATATTTTTGCACTAAAAACATGCTATCTGTTATAGAGCTTACTGACGTCACAAAAAATGAACTGCCAATGAAACTGGCGATTACAAATCCTATTAATATTGAGGCATTTTAAGCAGCTGTTTCGGGAAAATGAAGTAAAACACCATCTTAACTCCCGAATTTATTCAGGAATTGAAAAGTGTGATGTGTCATTGGCACCGCCCTACCCACTCTCGAGGACTTGCACACTGCAAGAATCCAAACTAGGGTGCGGAAAATCCTACTGGACCCTCCGCACCCTGCCTACCACCTTTTCCAGCTACTCCCCTCAGGCAGGCGCTACCGATCCATGCGCACCAAATCCAGCAGACATTTAAACAGCTTCTTCCCCAAAGCCATTAACTCTTTGAACTCTTTCAACAGTAGCCAAAATGGAACTGTATAGTGCCACTTAGCAGTTTTTTTGACGACGATACTCGTGCAGCGTGTTCTACCGGAAACAAATTCCTTGTGTGTTCTCCATACTTGGCAATAAAGATGATTCTGATTCTGATGTGACGCGCCATTCCCGAATTTGTTCGGGTATCGTTTTTTCGTTGTGGGGGTACCGATAAAGCGCTGGTCAAACCTCTGGCAATGTTTTTGCCTTCCACAAGGAGGCAGCTTTTGGCTTTTGTCCACGTTAGCGTGTTGTTACAGCTTCAGCTGTTGTCAAAGCGCTATATAAATCAATATGTATGAATTCTTTTGTATTTTGTACAGGCAACCCCATTTGAAGCTCAGATAACTCCACACAACAAAATAACTTCGGAATTAACTCTTTTGTTCTGATGAAAGAAGAGAGTCTAAGGTTTCTTACACTGCATGGAATGTTTATGTAGTCCTAAAACGCAATATTCTGCGGGTCCTGGAATTTGATTGAGAATGACAAAAACCCTGGCAGTGGAGTGGACACATTTTTACAAATCGTCTGACAGTGAATGAGTTAAAGATGACCAGACACTGGCTTTTATTCTCCACTCTGATAATGAAGAGCACTAAAATATAGACTACTTTCCACCATTTTTGATGTTATCTCTCTTTTCATGGAATCATCATGCATGTTTCTTGTTAAAGACCTCTCGGCTGCCTCACACTCTGTGTACTGACTGATCTAGAATTTGTCAAAGGATTTCCTTCTGTTTGGTTGATCATTTCCCCCTCTTCATGACCTGGAGCTTTCTGCCATTGCAGAGTAGAAAACACAGGAAACAAGTCTGGTCAGGTTTCAAAGTCACAAAACACACATGTAGGCAGGCTTTTTTGGACTCCTTGGCACACCCAGGTTGAAGCCATGCCTCCGCGTGCATGTGTGTGCTCATCCACATATGTGTGTGTATCACCATGCAGTGGTTGCCCATTCGGATATCTGACAAGGCCGCTAACGACTCCGTGGAGGGTTTAGGTGGACCCTTCAGATTATACCGTAAATCTAACTTCCTGGGTGCATGCAAGCGCGATACCTTTTCAGCCTCTTGGCTGCATCGCTCGACGCGCGCTGAAAATTTGCGGACTTCCTCTTGAGACTTTGATGGGTCGGCCTTGGCATGCGTTTCCCTGTTCATGGCTGACCACTCCTCCTTCTTGGCCTGATGGTAGCTCTTTTTACTTGAATCCAACTGGATAAAAAAAAAAAAAGAATAATAATATTACCACCTTTTCAAGAACACACAAACTCATGAAGTCGTGCTTCAGGAGCGGATGAAGATGGATGCATCAAACCTCTTTCAATTTGCGGACCCAGGGTTTCTGAGCTTTGCGGAAGCCGTCGTCAGCCTCCTTTGTCTCCCGAAAACTTCCAATCATTTGCTTGTGGAAGGCTTCTTTCTGCCAATTTCGTATCTTCTCATTGTCTTCGGCTGCCAGTCGGTCACGGAGTTCCTGATGGAGCTCACTGAGCCGATCTGCCGCCTGCATGAACGCGTGCCACGCCTTCTCCAGTGTACCATACTGAGGCCCTGAGAAATAAGTACAAGCAAAGGCATTACAGTGATACCTTGGCTTACGAACTTAATTGGTTCCCAGACAGAGTGTGTAAGGTGAAAAGTGTGTACCCCCAAAATTAATTTGCCATTGGAAACCATTAAATAATCCGTTCCCAGGTCCCCATAAAACATAATTTTCTACTTTCTAATTTTCTAACACAAAATATACCTTATTTTATGTATAATAAATGTGCGATGGTATTATAATTAAAGTATAATAAAGTCATTTTATTTACCTTTATGATGGTCGTTGATGGTCACCATCTTGAGGAATGATCCCTTGAATGTGCTTTCTCTGCGATAATTTTATCTACTTCCTCATCAATTGTGTTCTGTTTAGCTGCGTTGATAGCTTTTTGCATCAAGTGTACAGATGGCTTGTGTGGGTTGTTTGTGGAACCCGATGGATGGGATATTTTAACCTTACAGTCTACACTCTGCCTTTGAACTATCAAAGTTGAAACTCTCTGTTGTCTGCGTGTCTCTTTAATGTTTAAACCCCCTGCCCTCACTGCTGCGTTCTTGACCAATCACGTGGCCATACCGAAGACTGGGGGCGGGGAATAGAGGACAAAACCCACCTATTTAAGCTCTCTCTCTTGTTTCCATTTATAATTGTATTTTATTTATTGCATTCTATTTGTGATTGTGTTTTATTTATTATAGTACATATGCTTGTCTGTGACTGTAAAGTGTCCTTGAGAGCTTTGAAAGGCGCTTAAAATGTAATGTATTATTATAAAGTCGGCTGCTATTTTGTTGTTCGTTTGTAAGGGTTCGTAAAGCGAGGTATCACTCACTGTACTACTATTGTTCAATTTGATTCGAGAGAAATTCTGACATTTTTAATATCGCAAAAAAAGGCAGAACCCTGTTGTCAAGAAAATATGGAATTACAAAGCTTATGACGTAGTTCCGTTTCAATTTCCGTTGCAAATTTCCCCATTGTGGGATGAATAAAGGTTTTCTGATTCTGATTCAATGACGTCTGGATTGTCCGCAATCAATCATTAACATACGCCACTTGGGTAGTAAAGTCTTAATAAGAGTAAATTTATATGAAAACCATTTCCTGGCCATAAATATTTAGCGGTCAGTAGAAAAACATTAAAAATGGCGACAACCAAGGATGCATTTTGCTCCTCATGACAATGCATTTTGACCGTACTGCCATCACCGCATGCCATTTTTAACCTCAAAATGTTAACTCAACGGTATCGACAGAAAACCTTTAAAAAGCCACCAATGGATACAAAGTGCAATACATGAAGAAAAACTACCTGTGAATCATACAACAAACACTGACACAACCTAAGACAAGGCTAAAAAAAATTGCTTTTGGGCTAACATAATGCATTGTGGCAGGACAGAAGGTCTCGCGAGTGAACAAAATGATGTTTCGAGTAATGTCTTATTTTGCAGATGTAATCAATGAGGTAATTGATAGTGTGCAAGTTATTTCAATAACATTCCAGTCCTTCTGCAACTTTGCATTAAATGCAAAATGTCAACCGATTTCCATCCAGTCGATCCAGTAACTGAGCATGGCGCCTCAGGCAGCAGTGCAGATGATAAAAGTTCATATCCCCATTTGTCACGCCGAAATTGACCTGTGTTTAAAAAAAAGGACCACCTGGACTAATGTACAAAATGGGAAACATTGACATGTACCATCAGAGTTTTTCAGCGACGTTGGTATTTTACAAGGTGGATTTTTTCCAGTTTTTTTAAGCTCCTACAATTTAGGTTCTTTGTTTTTTTTCCTATGGGATTGTTACTGCATGGTATATATTGATTCATCCAGTCTGATCCAACTCACCTTTCTCAACCACACTTCTCCACCTCTTGGCCCAGTCACTGAGCTGAACAGCATAGCTCTTCTCGATTTTAGCCCGCTCCTGGAAACAGCTGACCAACTCATTACACAATCTGTGGCCATCATCTACCCGCCTCACCGTCCTCTTGTAGTTTCCGGGCTTTATGGAACAAAAAGCAAATCATATTCAGAAAAAAATGACACCTCAAATGTATTTTTTTATTGGCTCAGCATTTTTGGAATATGATTATTGACTGACATATTGGTGTCATGTCCATCTCCCTTGCGATGCAGAAACGGACACTGATGAAACAGAGTTTTGGTGTTCCACAACAATGGGGTAGTATACGACGACAGACATTCTCAGGAGATTGCGTAGAAATTCAGACGTTGAAGCAATTGAGCAATGCTGTCATCTGAAGGCATAGTAAGCCTTTCAAAACTGCTCCAAATGAAAACTTCTACAAAGCAAGATCTAAAAAGGCACTGTGCATTTTGGAATTTTCTCTCACCACCACATCTATTTAAACATTCACAGCGGCGAACGATGCAGTGACCAGAATGAGCTGAGGCCTACACAATGATGGAAATGGAACTTGGGCTTTGTTGGAAAAACAACTCTTTTTTTGAACACTGAGTGTCGTGTCGTTATCGTACCTCCCAGAAGCTATCGCAGCTCCTAAAGTCACTCAGGTCTCCATTGGAAGACATGTTGCAGTCAGCCTTACAGCACAGAATGATTGCAGCTGGAGACCAAACTGAAAAATTGATCAAGATGTCATTTTGATGAATACCTAATACACAAGTATGTACTAATAAATGACAGACATTAGAGAGAGAGAGCAATATATATATATATACAGTAAAGTCTCGTTATATCGATATCGGATATATCGATAGTCCCGGTTATATCGATACTATTTCTATGCACGCACTGAGAAAATTACATGCAAACAGGGTCGGATATATCGATAGTCCCGGTTATATCGATATTTTTTCGGACTCCCTTGAATATCGATATAACGAGACTTTACTGTATATATATACATATATATATACACACACACATGCACAAACACAAACACACGCACATATACATACAAATAAGCATTTTTTTAAATCAACATCAAAAATATATTTCGGAACATAAAAAGATGTCTGAGATTAAATGTTTTTGTTGGCCACTGTAATGGGGGGGATTGGATGTATGTTTATTTGTCTCGCAGTGGAGGAATTTACATTTCACAGCAGCCAAGTTATGAAAGGAAGAGGAAATGAAAGAAAGAAGTAGAAAAACAAAATGCAGGAGCTGCTGGAAAGGCAGCCAATCACGCGCAGATGAGTGAATTTTTACTGGTAGCAACTAAAGTAATTTCCCTCATTGAAACCTAAACCCGAACTAAGCATTGAAACCACTATGTGAAATCGGGGTTCAAAAATAAACAATTATATTTTTTCAAACAGAGTTGTACATTTACTCTTCTGAATTATTTTTCAGATTTGAAGCACTGGTGGAAATCTGATGATGAACTCTGCCCAGACTTCCCCGTGAGCCGACTTCTCTGTATATGCACTTCCTGCTATTTGGTTATTGAAAAGAAGAATATTTCAAGGCCGGACAACTTCCTGCCGCAGACACAACAACCTGAGATGAAAACAACCATTGGTCAAGGCCCCACCATTCTTGACTCTAGTATCTATCTTGGGCTTCAGATACATTATAAAAATACCTTAATCAACTTTTAGATGTACAACACCTGCCATTTTTTTCCGTTGGTTCTTTGATTTTTTTAGCCCAACTGATTCTAAAATAGTACACAAAAGACCAGAAAATTACAAAATGCATTCCAGGAAGACTGGTTGGGTTTTTTTACGAAGCGCAAAGTGCTGGAGCAGATATTCAGCATTTTGACATGTCATCGGCCTTTTTGAAATATCTGAGAGCCAATGAAAGATCAATTTGAAACTGCGCAAACTTAAAGGACAACCGACACCATTTTTTTGTTTCCTAACTGACATCAGAAAAACGTTTTATAGCATCTAAAATACCCAAAACACGCAGGCTAATATTTTTAGTCAAATGAAAAATACCAATAAAAATGACTTAAAGTGTTTCAAAATGACCTCACAAAGTTTCAGTTTCAGAAGGTCCCGCCCCCTTATTCGTGACATCACGCCAAGACGTCTTGCCTTGCTCGAGAATCAAAACAATGGCTTCAGATTCGGAGAAGATGCTTTCTTGTTACTCATCCAGTTATGAATATGATTCAAATAGTTCTGAAGAGGAAAGCATTTAACTTTTGAAGAGATTATAATGACCCTCAGAGATTTCGTTTTGTTGTCATTTTAAAGCAAAGATGTCTATTGCCTAGGATGTATTAGAAAAGAAATGTATATAATGCAATTTTGAAAAAGTATTAGACAAATGATGATAATCAATATTTTCGTTTCCATTATAAGTGAAACTCTTGGGGTGAGATTTTTCAAAAATACAAATTTCAATTGTTAACTGTTGGAACCAAATAAACATATGCTATATCTGCCTCCTTGGCTACTAATAATCAGTATTGGTATCTACCCTAAGGAAAAAACACACGAACGTCTCTCGAGGTTTTTTTTACCAAATTCTAAGAAGAAATTTCCAAAGGATACTGTAAATTCATTTTACCCATCCAAATTGACATGAAAATGCTGCTTGTTGTCTTCATTCGATATTACAAGAGTATTATAATAGAGTGCACATTTAAAGAACACACACATATAATACAGTAAAGTCTCGTTATATCGATATTCTCGGGAGTCGGAAAAAAATATCGATATAACCGGACTATCGATATAACCGATCCTGCAGCATGTAAATTTTCTCCTTGCGTTCATAGAAATAGTATCGTAATAAGCAGTACTATCGATATAACCAATATCGATATAACGAGACTTTACTGTATATGAAATTTACATTGCCAAGTATATTTACAACTGGAATTAGAATAAAAGGAATATTTTACAGGTCTTCTGTGATCCAAATATTTCAGGTGGCTTACAAAAACCTAATGTCAAAAAAAGCCAATCAAGCTTGCCTTGCAACATAAAAGATACATTTTTATGTACACTATAGTGAAAATGTAAACCTCCCTGTATGCTTGTGTGCTCTACAAGTTTAGAGGAGTGACGTTCCAAAGATGAGAAGAGACACGTTGAACATCTCAAGACACAAGCTAATCCTGTTTGGACAGCTAATTTACACAGGAACTGAAAGATGATGAGAGGAATGTGCGCGTCTCTGTCTCACAGGAGAATGGAAGGCATGCGAACAGCAGCGGAATTTGCCAGTAGCATGCTCGAACATGTGGGTTCAGGAGAAACCTGACTTTATTTAGGGTTGCTGATTGCTGCTCGTGCATCCGACAGGACAAAACAAAATGTGTGTCCGAACAACGTTGAGAATATTTGGTTGCCGTGGGTGCGGAAGGTTGGAAAAGCAGTGATAGAGCAGCAAAGCAGTAATATTGCAACATATCTGAATGCCATGGTATGGTTTTGTGAAAATAATAGGTTCAAGAACTCCAGGTGAAGGGATGCTAATACACAAGTTACCCAACAATGTCCAAAACCGAACAGGTAGCTTTTATATATGCTCTAATGTCCACAACAAATGTCAAATGTTTGGCTGAAACCAGCCGATTGATATGTAGAAATATGAGGTTCAGTCCTTTCATACTTTTATCCTCTTAAAGCCATTTTTATGTTTCAGGATTCACCCTGAACCACAGATGAGTTTAATGCATGCTCCACAGCAGATGTGCATGTGCACGAGTCGAACATGACCACACCAGAGGACGACGCCCACTTGTCTCTGGCAGTTAAGCTGCCTGTGCCTCTGTACTTTCCTGCTTGTCTCTAATTGGAGACGGGAGACCTATGAAAATACGTTCCAGCTCCTGCCCCACCCATGAATGTGCATCTACACAGTTAACTTGACCCTGGTAAAAGATCAGGCTTTCCTGACGTAAAAAAGTACAACTTATTTAAAAAAGAACTTCATTTGTAAAGATCCCATCTTCTGGTGATGACCAGAATTAGTTTATGCCAATGTACCTCTTATAATTGTCAAAAAAAAAAAAAAAAAAAAAAAAAAACTTTGATTTCACTTTTTTTTCCTGAGTGTATTAAGCCACGATAAAACTAAAGAGACACCATGCCCTAGCATGTAGTAGAGTGCACCTAAATAAACTAAAAACAACCTCCATCATAGGAAAATGTACGTTTTGGATCGGTCTAATTATAAACTAGATTGAAATATTTTTCATCGCATGGTGCACAAACAATAGCCTAAATAATGACCAAGGAGTGAACTTATCAAATAAAAAAAACATCTGCACTGTAATGTGTGCCAGCTTTTGTGTATTTCTATTCCTCAAGTTTGTACAACTATTCATAGGATTTATAATATCAACACTGTTGCTCAGAATTTACAGCAATATATCAAGGAGGCAATTGAAAACACAATACAGATTTCCTGCTGAAAAAAAGGGCTAGAATCTAACTGTTGGTTTATGCTAAAGTGGGTCAGGAGAAGGGAGGGAGTGAGGGACGGGCGAATAGAGGCCAGCACAGGCCTCATAAGCCCCCACTAGTAACCTTTCTGCCATTAATCTGATTATGGTAGTCTTTTACGAAATACTTGAGCACGTAACACAAGCAACGCTCAACCAGCATACTGCTTTCTACATTCCAGCAGCATGGAGGATGGTTTCTAAGGTGCCCATTAAGGACTAGAGACTTCCAAAATTCTACAAACGGAAGCAATTGGAATTTATTTCTTTTGCTTGCTCTGCTTCAATTCTGCCCACATGTCGCCATGTATCATAGCCTATGAACAAGTTTTCATCAGAGGGGCCGATGTTATCTTTCCCAAATGACATTTTCGAAGACCTAAAAGTGTTGAAAAATGTCTAAAGGAAATCTGAGAGAACATCTCATTCAAGATGGGTTTAGAAAAATATACATTTCAGTTTTATCTTGTTTAAATCCCTTATTTTACGATTATTCAATATGTATTTTAAACTTCAACCATTTTATGGGGACACAAGTGGATTCTAAAAATATGTGATACGACACTACATTTGACATATTTTTAAACTGTTTTATGAAAAATTAGAGGTTTTCTGGGTAAACATTTAAAGGACAACAGACACCTTTTTTTGTTTCCGAACTGACATTAGAAAAACATTTTATAGAATATAAAATACCTAAAATACACAGGCTGACATTTTTTGTCAAATGCAAAACAGTAATAAAAATGACTTGCAACACAACAACGATTCACCATCGCGGCATTTAAGTGTTTTCCTTCTAATTTCGCCATCAACACGGATCAACACGAAGTTTTCAGACCAAACAAAGTACCGCAAAATGCATTGTGTCTTTCTCGGTCAGGGGCGTTCCTTCCGTGACGTGACGTCAGGACTTGTCACCAACTCAAAAACAAGACTTCCTGAATATTCAGCGCCAGTCTTAAAACATAAAATATAGCTATATGCGGTGGAATCTTTGTAAAATATGCTCAGTATAGGTCATTTGAAGTGATTTTACAAATTATGGATGCAACTTGTCCAAAGGCGTCGGTTGTCCTCTATGTGATTTTACTGACTGCAAGCCAAGTATATTTGCACAGCAAGTGCATTCAAAATTATAGTCTGGCTCCAAAACTTGACAGTAACTACAAACAATCAGTTTTCATTCAACAAAAATACATTTTAAAAAAAGGTGTTACAAGGAGATTAATATCTTGAGAAACGTCAACCAGTTGCGCTGTTAAATGAAATGCTAGGAGTCGAGTGCTAAACTAACCAGCTACAAACAATGAGGCTAGCTGCAATCTAGTTTAGTTTAAAGGACAACCGACATCTCCGGACAAGTTGTGTCCATAATTTGTAAAATGGCTTCAAATGACTTCTACTGAGTGTATTTTAATAAGATTCCACCACATATAGCTATATATACCGTTTTAAGACTCGCTCTGAAAGGACCGCCCCCTGACCGTAAAAAAGACGCATTGTAGCGTCCTTCCATCACGTCAATGTATTTTGCTGTACATGTTTGGTCTGAGAACCGTGTTGCACAGAAGAGGGCATCCAAGCTCCATATAAGGAATTTATCTGCCTGTGGAAGCGGATATGGCCACTGGATGTCGCCATTTTGTGCCTCTTTTCTGGTGATCCATTGTTGCCCCAATGTTGCCTCAAAATGGCATGGAATAAATTAATCGATTGCAAACATGTATGCTTTCCTCTTCAGAACTATTTGAATCATATTCCTAACTAGATGTGTAACAAGAAAGCATATTCTCCGAATCTGAAGCCATTTTTTGGATTCTTCAGCGATGCAAGACGTCTTGGCGTGACGTCACGAACTGGGTGCGGGACTTTCTGAAAATGCCCAATTTGCAGCTCAATTTTTTGCAGATTTTGGACACTAAGTCATTTTCATTGGTGTTTTGCATTTGACAAAAAATACCATACTGCGTGTTTTGGGTATTTTAGATGTTATCAGACGTTTTTCTGATGTCAATTAAAAAACAAAAAAGTGACGTCGGTTGTCCTTTAAAGGAGGCGGCTTCTTGGACAAAGATCAACTGAGTGAAGAGAGGCAGTACAGAAAGTTTGTCAACACACGCGCGCGCACACACACACACACACACACACACACACACACACACACACACACACACACACACGTATAGACACGCGCGCGCGCACGCACATACACACACACACACACACACACACACACACACGCAAACAAACACACACACATTAATGTGGTATCAACAGCTGCTCTTAGTTTAATCTGACGAGACGTGTCAACATTTGAAAAACAGGTTTATGATGCCACAGTTCATCATGTTTGCCATTCAAAATATTTTTCATCTCCAAAATGAAAAGATGCTCATAGCAAAGCAGGTAACAAAGGGTGACTAATTTTAAAGGACAGAAAGGGAAGAAAAAAGAACTAGAGTGCTATGAGGTCAGTGCACCAGCAGATCTTACCTGACCAGAGATGAAAAACAGAGACGGAGAGATGTCCCAAAGGATGTCTCCTCAGGCCTGGGAGACAGAGGAGAAAGGAAAGCCTGCACAAGCAAAAGATGAGACAGCAGAAAGAAAGGTTATTTAAAAGCAGAGTGGCAGCGTGTAGTTAATGACGTTCCAGCAAAACCCAAACAAATTCGGGAGTGGCGCTCAACGTCACACTTGTTTGTTGTTTGTTTCAAGTAAATGGCAGCGAATGAGCTAAAATCATTCGTCGTAACTGGTCATGTATGTCGTGGTAGACTCGTCAGCATTAGGTGCAGGCAGCCTGGGATCAAACCCCCCACTCAGTGAAATGTGAAAATACAACTTCAAACACTAAGTTACAGTGGCCCAGTCGACTTCACAGTGCAGAGGTCGAGGGTTACATCCCAGCTCGAGCCTCCCTGTGTGGAGATTCCATGTTCTCCCTGGGCCTTTGTGGGTTTTCTCCGGGTCTTCCGGTGCCCTCCCACATTCCAAAAACATGCATAGTAGGCTTATTGAACACTTTAAACTGTCCCTTGGTGTAAGTGTGAGTACGGATGGTTGTTTGTCTGCGTGCCTCGCGATTGGCTGGCAACAGGTTCAGGGTGTCCCCCACCTACTCCCGAAGACGGCAGGAATAGACTTCAGCCCCCACCATGATTCTAGTGAGGATAAAAGCGGTCCAAAGAATGAATGAATGAATGAAATCACTAGAGATGGACGAGTAGCAATGCCGGCTAAGGTATCAAGCATTTATTACAGATGCCTTTACCACACACCGGTATTTAAGGCAACAAACAATCTGAAATCATAAGTATTCCTTGCTAGTAGTTGGGGTAAACACTGCACCTGTTTGACACATCCGTGGATCATCATGAGCGCTAGAAAGACAGAAAATGTTTTGTTATCAATTACAGCAGGGGTGTCAAAGTCATTTTTTGCCGCGGGCCACATTGTAATTATGGTTTCCTCTCGAGGGCCGTTATGAATTTGGGGAACCCATTAGAATGTTTAAATCCCTTCAAATATTACATATATAGCACACAGCAAATTAATGAATAACTCGTTTTCAAATCTGAAGTCAAGAATAATTACTTTTATTGTGGTTGACATCCAAAAATATGAAATTTTGGCTCAGATTTTAGCAATCATCATGGAATTTAACAAGTTTGATTTGCTTTCGCGGGCCGAAAAAAATGACGTGGCGGGCCGGATTTGGCCCGCGGGCCTTGACTTTGACACCTGTGAATTACAGTATCATATATATACTAGTGGTCTCGGTATAGTACAGTAATCAAGAATCAACATTCGTATTGGTATCATATCGGTTTGAAAATAGTTAATATTTTTGAGGAATCACCCCAAAATTATCAACTAACTGCTTTCAGTGAACTTGAGGCACTTTTCTCATTACTCCCTTTTTTTAGGATCCCTAGGAATGTTTGACGTTGAAAGATTAATGTTCTTTCCACACGAAAAATAATCACTAGGTGCGGATTGTAGGAATCATGGTTGTGAAGGCAATGAGAGCAGAGAAGATCTGTTTGAGCAAAACAAAATTTGTGCCTTACAAACAAAAGGAATGTGCAGCATGAATATTATATAAGCAGTGACGCACACTGGCTCAAGTTTCTATAAATGTCAATTACCGTATCTTACACCATTACAAGGCCCACCTTAAAGCCTTCAATTTTTTTCAAAAGCTGACCATGTGCCTCATGATCAAGTGCACCTTAAATGAGGAAAAGATTGAAAATAAGTGTATCATTCATAGATGTATAGTGTGCATTATAATCCGGCGCGCTTTATAGTCAGGAAAATAGGGTACAGACGCTCCACAACTTGAGAACATTGGAGTTACAAATACCGGTACATACGAATATCAATATGCTGAAGTGTTGCCAACGAGTTGAGGCCCCGATCCGCCGAGCTCGCTTACGATTGGCTGCGTAGTGTATGTGGGTGGAGAGGATATCCCTCTTCCCAGTTGACGCTCCAGGAGGACGCGATGCACAACAAAAAGTAAGGGCTGCTGGTACGTAATTCAGTAATTACGCGTCAGCAGCTTCAGTAATGGCTTACTGAATACCCAAGGATATACTCTGTTGCGTACTACAGTAGGTTTGAATTTATTTTACGACTATTAGAGAATCTGCGTTTTATACTTCCCCATTCAGTGTTTGACTGAAACATACATTCCATATAAAATATAGCACTGAAGCAACTTACAAACAAATTCACCTTACGAACGACCGCATCTCTGTTTGTAAGGCGGGGAGCATCTGCACTTACAAGTCGCTGTGACTTTGGTCAAGAGTAAAACTTTGACCAATTCCAAACATGTACACACATAGAAGCATAAAGTTATTGGCTGCTATTCTAAAAGAGTATCCAAGGAATGCACCGCAGCCCACAGTCAAGTCGGTCAGACATGGGGAGGGAGTTAAATTTGGTCACACGTAGGATGTGTCTTGAAATGCTAGTATTTTTAATACTTTTGATTTCAATCAGGTAGTCTCACAAGGACCTGACGGATTAATTGCCCGATTATGCCTCTTCAAACATTGTCCAAAATAACAGGCCAAGTGCTTAATGTTTGACAACTGTTTTTACTTGTTTGTACAGCAGTTTAACAATATGATATATTTTACGTTTTAAGACTCGCGCTGAATTTTCAGGAAGTCTTGTTTTCGAGTTGATGACGATGCCTGGCGTGACGTCACGTCTGGAACGCCCCTGACCGAGAAAGCGACACACAATGCATTTTGGGTACTTTGTTTGGTCTGAAAACATCGTGATGATCCGTGTTGATGGCGAAATTAGAACGAAAACACATAAATAACGCGATAGTGAATCGTTGTGTGTTGCACCAAGACTACTATTTGATACTAGTTGACACAAATTCCCAGCAGACAAATCAGCCCATTTCCAACGGAGCTTGGGCGCCATCTTGTGCATTTTCTGGGACACTACATTGGAGTCCTGACGGCTCGAATTGATCCGGAAGGACTTCTTCAATGGATTGCAAACATGTATGCTTTCCTCTTCATAACTATTTGAATCATATTCATAACTGGATGAGTAACAAGAAAGCATCTCCAAATCTGAAGCCATTGTTTCAATTCTAGAGCAAGCAAGACGTCCTGGTGTGACGTCACAAACAAGGGGGCGGGACCTTCTGAAATTCGGCATCTCTGAGCTCATTTTGAAGTTGTTTTGGAACAATAACTCATTTTTATTGGTTTTGCATTTGACTAAAAATATCAGCCCGCGTGTTTTGGGTATTTTAGATGCTATAGAACGTTTTTCTGATGTCAGTTAGGAATAAAAAAAATGGTGTCAGTTGTCCTTTAAGTCTATATCGTAATGCTGTGTTAGTGATGTGGAGATGAAGCCGCATGAAGCAGTTTACCACTTCAGCTGATAGTTCAAGAACATTTTTCATATATCGAACCATCGCGTGCATGCAAAACCATCCGCTGATGCTTTGACTGTTGGGAATGATTAGAAATATTCATCAGCATGCAATATTACAGTACTCATTCCACATTTTTCTTTGTGGCTTGTCTTCAGTCTCATCATCCACATAATGAGGAAGACCGAGATACCACAATTGAATTAAACCGTGACAAACTTGGCAACTTGGATTATATTTACCGATTCCAAATCAAAAATGCTACTTGAATCACCCAAGTATTCAAACTTAATTCTTTGCACTTGCTTTGAAACCATGGCATAGTTTGATTTGAACATTTTTTTGATGATTGCTGAGATCCATCCATCTATTTTCTAACCCGTGCTATGAGCAGGAATTTGGAACATGCTAGAACACGTAGAGTGAAAATCCACATCATTGATGAAAATTGAGTGACATTTTTATTTTACTTGATGCAATTTATATCATTTAAAATAATTAGCCTGTTTTTCTGGCAAAAATTGGCATCAACCTAAAAAAAATTCTTAATCGGTCATAGCCTCTTGGTATTTTATTGAACGTCAAACTCCACATCAGACTTGTCTCATAAGATAAACGTTTTCAAATTATTGCCCCACTCAGCCTTGACCAAAGATTGTGTGAAGGCTTTTAAGAAGGAGAGACCCTCATAATACAAAATATTGTGGTAGTCGTAGAATACAAACAAGGAGAATGAGGGAGCAATCACTTATGGCCAAGTCAAAGCCAAAAAGGCCCACAATAAAAGACAGGACACCATTATTTGAGGGTTTTGTGCCAAATTGTGTTTGATGGACTGGAAGTTTGAATTAATTTTAACCGAGAACATGTCAATATTACAGTACTGAATAATGTAGCTGTTTGCTCCGACATCAGCCAGAGGCTCAGTGCCTGTCTGGGGTAGAAAAAAAATGTGACAGTTCAGTGTCAAGAGTTGAGGATAGAAAATAAACTAGGGCCAGCAGAGAGTGGCAAATGCAGCAGAGTCTGAGAATAGGATAGCTCAACCCTGTTCCCACACATCCAGCTGCACATTTCATTTCATCACCACAACGGTGGTTTAGCCAGGACCGCCTCTGTGCCACCTACATTTGGAGAGACGCTGGCTGAGGGTGGTTTGGCATAATCCACTCCATGTCGCATGCAATGCTGCCAAAGATTAACCCAGAATCTGACTGTGCTGCTGTTCACCAAAGAAAACACGTTTATTTCATTTTCATGTGCTGTCAAATTGTGACTTCTTTGGGCATACATTCAAAGAAAAGGCATGCTTGACATGAGGGAATTAATATCAAGCATTGACATGTTTTCGTATTCTACAAAATTCCACTGGCTTTGAATCTGCGGGAGGACCACCCCCAACAGCTTTTATACCAGAGCTTGTCAAAGCTTCCCAATGATGAAATTTGTTGGGAGCAGCTATTTTAACAACAGCTGGTGTTCTTGCTTTTGGTCACTTGTCTGACATGTTTGGCAATCATTGTGATATCTCTTCCTGATAGTAGTCTATCGAGTTTATGTTTTGGGGACTCCAAATTTTTGACATTGACATTGACATTTACTGAATGAAACAAATTCCTTGTGTCTTCTACATACTTGGCAATAAAGATGATTCTGATGTTTTCCTGACCTGTTTTAGAGGACATGTACAGTAATTAATAAACACTATTATACACACGTACAAACGCGCACACACACACACGCACGCACGCACACACACACACACACACACACACACACACACACACACACACACACACACACACACACACACACACACACACACACACTTTTTTGTTTTTTAACTGACACCAGAAAAACGTTTCATATCATCTAAAATACCCAAAACATGCAGTATGATATTTTAGTCAAATGCAAAACGCCACTAAAAATGACTTAACGTGTCCAAAATCTGCAAAAAATTGAGCTGCGAATTGGGCATTTTCAGAAAGTCCCGCCCCCCTTTCGTGACGTCACGCCAAGACGTCTTGCATTGCTTGTGAATCAAAACAATGGTTTCAGATTCGGAGAATATGCTTTCTTGTTACACATCCAGTTATGAATATGATTCAAATAGTCCTGATGAGCAAAGCATACATGTTTACAATCGATTAAATGTATTTGGGCCATTTTGAGGCAAACGGGCTGGGGCAATGTCTCGCCCAAGAAGAGGCAGAAAAATGGCGACCAGCTCCGGTGAGGAAATGAATCAGCTCGTCATCTCCACAGGCTGATACTTTCCATGTAGTTTGCCTCCCTCGGCTGGCGGCTTTTGGGTGTAAGACATGGTTTAAAAAAACAGTACAGCAAAATACATTGACGTGATGGAAAGACGCTACAATGAGTCTTTTTTACTGTGAGGACGCGGTCCTTTTCTGACGTCACGTACGGACTCGTCACCAACTAAAAACAAGACTTCCTGAATGTTCAGCGCGAATCTTAAAACTTAAAATATAGCTATATGCGGTGGAATCTTATTAAAATACGCCCAGTAGAAGTCATTTCAAGCCATTTTACAAATTATGGACATAACTTGTCTGGAGACGTCGGTTGTCCTTTAATGTTTTCTTTACGCCTCACCCACTTCACCAGCTGTTACTGTGACTACCAATGCATGGCATCGGACATCCCATAGCCACGTCCTTTGTAGTCTCTTCTGGTAAGCGTATTTATAAACGTCTCCAATATGTTTTAAAATAAAGCAAGTAATATACAGCCCTGAATCAGAAAACGTTGCTTACCTAAAACGACAAAAAATTGTTGATGGCCATCGTGCTTGTGACCCAACGTTCTTACAATCAGTTGATGTGATCTAAGGCTTAACTCGACAGAAGTAGCAACAAACGAACAAAGAACCGTTCAGTGATACCTAGAGTGAAGTTCCACTTGTAGTTTTCCGATTGGTTGTTTGAGGGGGATAAAAAAAATATATGAAAATTATTTGAAAATGTCACACTGACTGCGGCAAATTTTATGTTGAAATAGCATGCTCAAAATAAATATACTATCTGTGTGGTTATTATGCATTTTGTCTTACATAATGCTCAATTAGTTTTAAGTATTTATATTGATATAATAAATAAACGAATAACACCGCATAACAAATTATATGCATCGTATGCCGTCTTAATGTGTTACAATGGTGCTTACAAAGACAAAAAAGACCAGTGACTAAATGACATGATCGCAGGAGTCTTCGTGGAAAACGCGTCACCGTGCACCATATGTCATCGTTTGATTCAGAGGGACTGATTCCGTCACCTCGGAAAACACGTTTTGTATATTGTTGCGTTCCAAGAAGGCAGGACAAGTGTTGCGTTGTCCCCTTAGCGCACAGTGAACAGGTGAAGTTGCTTACCCGTTTCTCTCCGAGCTGGAGGAACAAACCAAGAGGAAAATCCACCTGGGCCGATCTGTTGCTTCCCTACCAAGGCGACGATTCAGCACTCAAATGTTTGGTTATTGCGTTGTCTTCACTTCTCAACCTTCATGAAGTGCGACATGAAATGATCTGAATGAAGTTTTACTCCACGATGACAGGACGTCGTCCACCTTCGGCCATGTTTACCACTGCACGACTCCAATATACGCGCGAACTCGGTGGATTTTCTTCGGTAGAAAAACGTTGTTTCAGCAAAACATGTGCGCCGACCTCTAAAAGTTCGCGGAATGGGTTTTACTAGATAGTGACGCGTGCCTCTTCCACGATCCTGACTGGCGTCTGTAATTAGATGTTGCACCGCACAATAGCCATTCATCCTATTACACTTTAACCCTTCACTGTCTCTGCAGCGCCGTGAAGTTGCCTTCGTAGGCCGTTGGGAAAAAAATAACTTTTCTCGGAATGTCCACCTATCACTGGAATTATTTTATTCACTCCACAAGGCATTTATGTCTCAGATTGCATGCATTCAATGTCTGGTTTTTATGAATTGAGATGAAAAATGGACTAGGTTATCCTGATTGTTATTGTATCCTGGTTATCCTGATTGTTGCTGAATGAGTTAATGTTTATTTTGCATTCATAGGGATGATAGATGGATTGATGGACAGACAGACAGACAGACAGACAGACAGACAGACAGACAGACAGACAGATAGATAGATAGATAGATAGATAGATAGATAGATAGATAGATAGATAGATAGATAGATAGATAGATAGATAGATAGATAGATAGATAGATAGATAGATAGATAGATAGATAGATAGATAGATAGATAGATAGATATCAGACCGTAAGAGTTGTACTGTCCTGTATTCATCCACAAGAGCACTGCTGTATAGTATATGTCATACTGTATTTCCAAATTTTATCTGTCTATGCATTTTATGTAACTTCACACCCACCTATAGGTTTCACGATGCAACTACAGAAAGTTGTTCCAGCCTGGCACACGCGGTTTCATTGGCATTGAAACTGACGGTTTCAAATACATTACGTCTTATGTAGGTTACTATTGAGGCATACACAATGCTGACAGGCTTTTTGCTTGAGTACAAAAAATAGACAGTTGTAAGAAAAAGTTTAAAAAACCCGAGTCCACTTTGCTGCTTCTGGCTCACCTCAGCAGTCACACAGTTACTTTTTTTGTTACACTACAACAGAAAAAACTAAAGACCCAAAAAATATTATGCAAATCTGGCCCAGGTTTGAATGATGTGTAATGCTATTCAAATAAATATAAAAAAAAACTCATTCAATACAAATGTCGCTAATATAATTCACACATATTTTCAATTTATACTTGTACATGACAGTTACAAGAATGTCGTTTGAAGACAAGACAGGGACTTATTCTGAATAGTCAAATTCAGAATAGTTTTGTACAGAACAGTCATCAACCTTTGAATTCACAAACAGCATTTTCCAGCATTTTTTTTTTTTTTTTTGCTTTGTGAATAGTTTACATGTACCCATAAAAAAACATAATTGTATGGTATTTTTGAGCATACTGTTTTTAGCTATGATTGCGACTTTGGACTGTGAACTTTCTGTGGATGAAAATAACATAATGGTAAACGGTCTGACCAGTTCATACAGAGATCCATGATATTCTAAAGGGTTCAAATACTTTTTTTGCAACCACCATTTTGGAGGTGATTATGGTAAATGATCAAATGCATCTTGACTTTGATTTTTTTTTCTAGTTTGCGAGTCAATGTGCAAAATCTTTTCATAAACTTGTATTTGTGTGAATAGTAAATTTTCTTAATAACTGAATAAAATGTTGACTTTAATGGAAACAAGCTTCTGGCCAAATTTGCTTTCGATTAACCTAATGGGCATTTCTTTCTTGTCAATATTGGAATCAATGATAGTATCTGGGGAAAAACCCCAAAAGCACGGGGAGAAAATCAAAATTCCGCACAGGAATGCCGAAATTATGTAAGAGATCTGTGAGCCACATTCTTGGCAATTAATGTTGATTTTCTCATATTTGTAATATACAATATAATCCATCAATTTTCCAGGCCACTTAAAGGACAACCGACATCCATTTTTTGTTACCTAACTGACATCAGAAAAACGTTTTATAGCATCTTCTTCTTTTCCTTTCGGCTTTTCCCTTCAAGGGGTCGCCACAGCAAATCAGTGTCCTCCATCTTTAGAGGTTTGATCCGCATGTTTGTTTTGGCCAAGCTTTTACGTCGGATGCCCTTCCTGACACAACCCTCTGTATTTATCCGGGCTTGGGACCGGCACAGGAAGACTTATGTCCCTTTGTGGCTACAGAACAAGCAACTCGCCCATAAAAGACTCCCAAACACAAAATGGTCATCGGCACAGCACTATTATATACCAAAATGTTGACAGTTCATTTATAAATCTTATAACTTTTAGTGTCATTTTAATTATTTTATATTTCGTATTATCGATCTTTATTACTGTGTCGGCGCACACGCTTTCTGACCCAAATCCGCACGGCTTCCCATGCATGCGAGCTGTCCAAAAAAATAGCTGTCCAAAAATCGCTCTCCCTGCTAACGGAGAAGCCAGAAGAGGTCACGTGTCTCAAAGAGGCGGCGGCGGTGAACGTGAGCCCGACGGGGTGTTTGCGTCACTATTATTAACTGTAATTGTAGAGAAAAATTAGACACAAAAGAAAACAAGCCAGTTTGATGGTCTTGCCATGCGAAGTTGAGTTAACCCTCCCGATAAATATAAAATAATGTACGCAATAACCATTGCTTACAAAAACGTTTTATAGCATCTAAGATACCCAAAACACGCAATATGAGATTTTTAGTCAAATGCAAAACACCAATAAAAATGACTTAAAGTGTCCAAAATCTGCCCAAACAATGAAACCGGAAGTGGCCAGTTTCAGAAGGTCCCGCCCCCTTGTTCGTGGCGTCACCCCAAGACGTTTTGCCTTGCTGGAGAATCAAAACAATGGCTTCAGATTCGGAGAATATGCTTTCTTGTTACTCATCCAGTTATGAATATGATTCAAAAAGTTCTGAAGAGGAAAGCACACATGTTTGCAATCGATTAAAGAATTTATTCCGTGCCATTTTGAGGCAATAGGGGGGAAATGTAGCACTAAAAAAACAGGCAGAAAATGGCGACAAAGCTCTGTGTAAGGAATTAATCAGTCCGTATCCACAGGCTGATTAATCAGTCCGTATCCACAGGCTGATTAATCAGCCCGTATCTACAGGCTGATCAATTCTTTACAGGGAGCTTTGTCGCCCTCTTCTGCCTCTTTTTGGTGCAACACGAAGGTTTCAGACCAAACAAGTACAGCAAAATGCATTGACGTGATGGAAGGACTGCTACAATGTGTCCTTTTTTCGGTCAGGGGCGTTCCTTCAGTGACGTAGGGTGAGGACTCGTCACCAACTCAAAAACAAGACTTCCGGAATATTCAGTGCGAGTCTTAAAACGTAAAATATAGCTATATGCGGTGGAATCTTTGTAAAATACGCTCAGTAGAAGTCATTTGAAGCCATTTTACAAATTATGGACACAACTTGTCCGGAGACGTCGGTTGTACTTTAAAGGACAACCAACACCATTTTTTTTTGTTTTCTAGCTGACATCAGAAAAACATTTTATAGCATCTAAAATATCCAAAACACGCAGGCTGATATTTTTAATCAAATAAAAAACACCAATAAAAAGGACTTAAAGCAGGGGTGTCAAACTCCAGTCCTCGAGGGCCGTAGTTCTATATGTTTTCCAAGTCTCCCAGTTGCAACACACCTGTTGCAACACAGCCTCAGGTGCATTGCAACAGGTGTGTTGCAACTGGGAGACTTGAAAAACATGTAGGACAGCGGCCCTTGAGGACCGGAGTTTGAGACCCCTGACTTAAAGTGTCCCAAAACTACTTCAAAATGACCTCACAAAGTTTCTGTTTTAGAAGGTCCCGCCACCTTGTTCATGACGTCACGCCATGACATCTTGCCTTGCTCGAGAATAAAAACAATGGCTTCAGATTCGGAGAAGATGCTTTCTTGTTACTCATCCAGTTATGAATTTGATTCAAATAGTTCTGAAGAGGAAAGCATAAATGTTTGCAATCGATTAAAGAAGTACTTCCGTATCAATTGAGCCGTCAGGAATCCAATGTAACATCCCAGAAAATGCACAAGCTCCGTTGGAAATGGGCTGATTTGTCTGCTGGGAATTTGTGTCAGCTCGTATCAAATAGTAGTCTTGGTGCAACACGCAACGATTCACCATCGCGTTATTTATGTGTTTCCCTCTAATTTCGCCATCACGCGGATCAACACAAAGTTTTCAGATCAAACAAAGTACCCAAAATGCATTGTGTGTCGCTCTCGGTCAGTGACAATACCTACCGTGATGTCACGGTAGGTATCGTAACTCAAAAACAAGACTTCCTTAAAACGTACAATATGCTATATGCGGTAGAATCTTTGTAAAATACGCTCAGTAGAAGTCATTTTACAAGTTATGGACACAACTTGTCCGAGGCGTCGGTTGTCCTTTAATCATTATGGCTGTTTGTGGGCACAAGGCAGGGGACCCCCTGAATTGGTTTCCAGCCTATCGCAGGGCACACAGAGAGACACACAACCATCCGCACTCATACGTTGGGACAATTTGGAGTGTTCAATCAGCCTGCCATGTATGTTTTTGGAACGTGGGATAAAACCAGATCATGATTTGAACTCACGACCACTGTATCCTGTCTTTGAAGCCGGTGTGCTAACCACTCGACGACCGGGGCTGCACCAATACTACACACTAATGCATGAGTTCTCTCAGAGGTGGGCTCACGAGAATCACTCCAGGGCAAGGCGGATTGATGATTAAGATAAACTTGATCACTCACCTTTGGTTGGAACAAGATATCATTCGGGGAAAACTACACCTGATAAGAACACGCAAATTCTCCCCCCTTAATTGTGTGCACTGATACTCACGGGGGACGCAAGCGTGCTGGAGCCCATCAGAACTCTCTTAGGGAAGCAGCCAGTGTACATATAGAAACCTGGTTGCCAGCCAATCACAGGTCATATAGTCAACAAACAACAAACATTCGCACTGGGAGAACATGCAAATTTCACACTTAAGATCTATACTTTTTGTTGAGAAAGTTACATTGTATCCTCATTTTATGTAATGCTGTAATACTGAACTGATCTGGCAACCTAGCCACGACGCGACATCACATGACTTGACAGCGATAAAAGCCAGTTTATGTGTTGGACTTCTCGTACGACGGTGAACGCAGCGGTTGCTGTCTGTGCTTCGGCAAATAAATATCCTACTTGTATGATCTAAACAAGAGGACCTTCTCGACTCTTTATTCTCCCAAATGCATCGCGAAAGCGCTGAAGATCTCAACAGGTTATGGGCCCAGGAGACGTTTGGGAGATAAAGTGAAGCCAGAAGTGTATCCAGACTTGAAAGAGTGGTGAGCAAACGAGGCTATCGCTAACCGGCTAAACAGCGGTCAAGATGGATCAAGGAAGGGCAAGCAGGCACCTTCGACTGGCATTCGACGGAGATGAAGATAAGTACGAGATATGGGAAACAAAAATGCTCGGACATTTTCATTTATTGGGACTAAAGAAGACCGTGCTAAGCGAGCCGGCGACGAGTTCCGATATGGCTACGGATGCAGAGAAAAATGCCGATGCGTATGCCGAATTGATAAATATGCTTGATGACAAGAGCCTATCACTAATAATGAGAGATGCACCTGATGATGGAAGAAAATCTTTGAAGATATTGAGAGAATATTATGCCGGGAAAGGAAAACCACGGATAATAAATCTGTACACCACGCTCACGTCGCTTCAAAAGAGGAACGATGAAAGTGTTACAGACTCTATCATCAAAGCCGAAACCGCCATCACAGCACTCCGAAATGCAGGTGAAACTTTGGGAGATGGACTACTTGTTGCCATGGTATTAAAAGGACTACCAGCAAGTTTCAAGCCATTTACAATCCATGTAGCGCATTCAAGTGATGAAATCAAGTTTGCAGATTTCAAGACGAAGCTACGGAGTTTTGAAGCCACTGAGAAATTGAACACTGAGTCAGGGGACAGTGTGATGAAGACACAGAGTCGGAGTGGACGACAAATCACCAAAACCAACACCCATGACCAGAACAGAGTACACAAGCAGTGATTTCCAAACACTGATGAGGCAAAACAAAATAAGACATGAGATGTCAGCGCCCTATTCGCCGCACCAGAACGGGACAGCAGAGAGGGGCTGGCGTACTCTTCTTGAAATGGCAAATTGTATGCTAGTTGAAAGCAAGCTTCCAAGAGAGCTTTGGCACTATGCACTACAAATGGCCGCACATGTACGCAACAGATGCTTTAGCAGGCGTACAGGGCAAACTCCTTATCAGATGATAACGGGTAAGAAATCTAATGTATCCAAACTGCAAAAAATTGGATCTTCATGTTATACATACAGACAGGAAAGGGGAAAGCTTGATCCCAAATGTGATCCAGGACTTTTTGTGGGGTTTGATAAATATAGCCTTGCACACCTGGTTTACAATTCAAACACAAATAGAGTGCTAAAACATAGGCTCGTGAAGTTTGTGAACAAGGTAGCTGTGGAGAAAGAGACGCAGACAAATGAAACAGATGAAAACACATATTACGGCATGAGACAGCCTAAGACTAGTGAGGTCTTTCAGGAGCCTAATAAAAGAGCCCAAGAGTCATGTGTACAAGACAGGGATGCACACGAAAGTGCAGTCACAGAGCCAAATGAACATAACCTCACACGACAAAGTGACACAAATGATGAACCTGAAAATAGAAGGTATCCTACTAGGGAAAGAAAGAAACCTAGTCACTTTGATGATTTTGTGATTGAGTACAGCGATAACGATGGGGCACACACCACAGTAGACTACTGTTACAGAGCTGTGTGTGGTGTTCCGCAAACATATGCAGAGGCAATGAGATCAAATAATTCTCAAGAATGGGCAAAAGCCATGGATGAGGAAATTCAGTCATTAAATGACAACACATATACTGCAACAACCCTACCAGCGGGCAAGAAAACAGTGGGGGGTAAATGGGTATATGCTATCAAACGTGATGTTGTCACGTTTTGCGAGGTGGTGATGGCGGGTTCGGATCCCAAAAAGCAGGCAGGAGGGAGCAGGAGGTTGTTTGACAAATTGTATTAAAATAGAGTCAGCAGGAACAAAATGTAAAACATCAAAATGATCTGAATGGAAAAAATACAAAGTAGCAAAAGAAGACCAAAAGTAAAAGCCCGCCAAGGTTAAACAAACACGTACACGATGCATGCTGCAACCAAGCAGCAAACAAACAATGAATCGGCACCGGATGGTCGTGCCGGGTGTTCTTTTAAATGTCAATGATTAAACGACCAACACCTGCGAGGCTGCAGGCAGGGCTGACGTCGCTACCCGCTGGTCGCCAATCTGATCGGGACGACCAGCACCTGTGCAGGTGCAGGCGGGGCCGACAGCGCCCCCCCTTGGTCGCCAACCAGATCATGACAGTACCCCCCCTTCAAGGGGCTGCTTCCAGAAGTCCCAACAGTCTCCCAAAAGGTCCACTCGCCAGGGAACGGTCGGTGGAGAGGGCAACCGCTGCCTCTCCAGCATACGACGGGCGGCGGCCTGATGGGAACGGGACTCGGCCTGGGGTGGACGAAGACGCGGCACGGATCGTCGTGGGCGTGAGTGCGATCCCTCTCGCACGTTCACGCGACGGCGCATGGCTCTGCGTGGACGTCGACTGCCAGGCGCAGAATGGCACCCCGTACAGCCGTATGGGACCAGGTCTCGGCCGGACGCCGACGTGGGCGTGAATTGCCCGGCTCCGGGGGAACGAGACCAGTCCAGAGCCGCTCCGGGATCCAGCGGTGAGTGGGGTCTCGGACTGACATTGACGCGGACGTTGCACGGCTCGTCGTGGATGAGACTCAATTCGTCATGCACGACGACAGCGTGGCTGGACGTGGGCGTGCAATGCCAGTCACCCAGGGTCACCCTGGACAGCCACCTGGAAGGAGGTCTCGGCCGGACGTTTACGTGGACGTTGCGGCTCGTCGAGTGACGCGATTCAAACGCGACGAGGCTTTCGCTAACGTGGACGTAGCATTGCCAGGCACAGGGTGGAAATGAGACGGGTCCGATGTACCTGCGGGATCCGATGGTTGGCCGATTCATTCTGTCACGTTTTGCGAGGTGGTGATGGCGGGTTCGGATCCCAAAAAGCAGGCAGGAGGGAGCAGGAGGTTGTTTGACAAATTGTATTAAAATAGAGTCAGCAGGAACAAAATGTAAAACATCAAAATGATCTGAATGGAAAAAATACAAAGTAGCAAAAGAAGACCAAAAGTAAAAGCCCGCCAAGGTTAAACAAACACGTACACGATGCATGCTGCAACCAAGCAGCAAACAAACAATGAATCGGCACCGGATGGTCGTGCCGGGTGTTCTTTTAAATGTCAATGATTAAACGACCAACACCTGCGAGGCTGCAGGCAGGGCTGACGTCGCTACCCGCTGGTCGCCAATCTGATCGGGACGACCAGCACCTGTGCAGGTGCAGGCGGGGCCGACAGCGCCCCCCCTTGGTCGCCAACCAGATCATGACAGATGTAGATGTCAGAGACAAATATAAAGCACGATTTGTAGCAAAGGGCAAGAGCCAGGTGGAAAACATAGACTATGGAGAGACATTTTCACCAACAGCCAATCAAACAGGTATAAGAGTGGTGCTTCAAAAAGCAACTCTGGAAAATGGAGAAAAGAATGATGGTCTAGTTTACAAACTAGAAAAATCACTTTACGGTTTCAAGCAATCTGGCCGAAACGGGAACAAGGTCTTACATGATTATTTAACCGATAATGAGTATAAGCAAAACCCAGGTGATTATTGTATGTATGCCAAAGAGTCAAGAAGTGACAAGGTAATCAAAATCATATGGGACGGTGATTTCATTATTGATGACTACCAATACGCAAAAACAATTGTATTTAAATGTGAAATGTGTAAGACAGAATTCACATGTGTAAGACAGAGTTCACATTGTTCTGTTTATCTTGGTTTACATTACAGCAAACTGAGTATAAGTAGGGGTGTTGAGAAAGTTACATTGTATCCTCATTTTATGTAATGCTGTAATACTGAACTGATCTGGCAACCTAGCCACGACGCGACATCACATGACTTGACAGCGATAAAAGCCAGTTTATGTGTTGGACTTCTCGTACGACGGTGAACGCAGCGGTTGCTGTCTGTGCTTCGGCAAATAAATATCCTACTTGTATGATCTAAACAAGAGGACCTTCTCGACTCTTTATTCTCCCAAATTCATCGCGAAAGCGCTGAAGATCTCAACACTTTTCCTTCAAGGGACGCTTAAAACACCACACGGGCTGTTATCTAAGAAGGTGAAGAAAATTAATTGAAACACACATCACATTCCCTTTACTGAGAGTTTAAAGGCACTATGATTTCCTCCTCTGTGTTTTCCTTCACTCAAGATGTTCATGTTCACAGAGGATTTATTCATAGAGCCTGAATTCCCCTTTGAGGAATGGAGACTGCTGAGTTCTCCACAAAGTGTATCGGAGAAGATAATCACATCCATTTGTGACCGGTGTCACAACAGTGACTATCTTGAGCTCCACGTTGCTGCCGTATTAATAATACCAGACGCGTGGATGTGTCTTTTTATTTCTTTTATTGCTGCAACACAGTATGGCAGAAGCGATGGGTGAAGTCGCATGGGATTCGTCTTGTGATTAACATAAGTCTCGTCCAAGTAGTTCTCAATATGCAAAACATTGTAGATAACAAAACAGAATGAACAACGTGTGATCGTATTGTGGTTATTTCCAGAAAAAAAAATACAACACAAGTACATTTGTTATTTACATGATGTACTTGAACGCATCACATGCAAGACGTCGCCGGAAACATGCGGTGCGCTGGATGATGGCGGCACAGTTCAACACGCCACGAACACTCACGCCCAAATGAAATACGACACAAGAAACGAAATATTGTACAATAAAAACGAAATGAAACAATCATTACCTGCAACACAGTATGGCAGAAGGGATGGGTGAAGTCGCATGGGTTTCGTCTTGTGATTAACTACGCAACAGAAAAGCACTATGAAGCACGTGCTTCAAAGTTCCACTCGACAAAACTTGAATTAAATAATGACACAAAAAGTAATCTGGACTCGAAAGGAATCAGGGAACTAATTAGATAACACTAGAGTCTAGTGTACTGAGTCTGTCTAGTGACTAGAGCAGGGGTGGGCAAACTTTTTGACTCGCGGGCCGCATTGGGTTCTAAAATTTGACAGAGGGGCAGGGCCAGGAGCATTTGGAGGGAGTGTTTGGGCCGGAAATACTCTGAACAAGTTATGTCCATAATTTATAAAATCACTTCAAATGACTTCGACTGAGCGTATTTTACAAAGATTCCACAGCATATAGCTATAGTTCACGTTTTAAGACTTGCGCTGAATATTCATGAAGTCTTGTTTTCGAGGTGATGACGATCCCCATGTGACGTCACGTTTGGACCGCCCCTGACCGAGAAAGCGACATACAATGCATTTTGGGTACTTCGTTTGGTCTGAAAACTTCGTGTTGATCCCTGTTGATGGTGAAATTAGAAGGAAAACATAAATAACGCCATGCTGAATCGTTGTGTGTTGCACCAAGACAACTATTTGATATTCGCTGACACAAATTCCCAGCAGAAAAATCAGCCCATTTCCAACGGAGCTTGGGCGCAATCTTGTGCATTTTCTGGGTGCTACATTGCTGTCATTGACGGCTCGAATTGATATGGGAGGACTCCTTGAATCAATTGCAAACATTTATGCTTTCCTCTTTAGAACTATTTGAATCATATTCATAACTGGATGAGTAACAAGAAAACATCTCCGAATCTGAAGCCATTGTTTTGATTCTCGATTAAAGGCAAGACGTCTTAGCGTGACGTCACGAACAGGGGGGTGGGTCCTTCTGAAACTGACCATTTCCGGATTCATTTGAAGTCATTTTTATTGGGGTTTTTCATTTAACTAAAAATATCATCCTGCCTGATTTGGGTATTTTAGATGCTATAAAACGTTTTTCTGATGTCAGTGGGAAACAAAAAAAATGGTGCCGGTTGTCCTTTAAATGTAGTATGTACAAACCTCATAGCACAGTAAGAACACTACAACCAAATTTATTAACTGTCTTTCAAATGTGAAAAATATCCCTGATCAGTTAATAAATTTGTCTCAAGGAATATGGCGTTTACATACTATTTTGCAGATACTTGGAGGAGGAAATTTAAATAGATTAAAATAACATATGCACTGTGATTTATCAAGATTGCGTCTGTTTTTAATAAGTTTCCATCGAAGGGGCAAAGTTAAAGAAATCAACATTTATTGAAAAATGGAATCACTTTCAACATTCAAAACATATTATTACACAACGAAATATTCAAGCTCAATAATACCTACTTGTGTTAAATTCCGCCAAATCATAGATGGTTTGTCCTGACCTTGCGCTCAACAAACTCCTCACTGACGCCCTCGCCGACACGCGCAAACAATACACGTGTACCGTCGCCGAGCACACAAACATAGACTACCTGCAGTTGAAATTTGCATACTCGGCACTGCAGCCAATCAGAAGCCTGCTTCTTTCTTCCGGACTTTCGCAAGCGTTAGAAAGTCGTGCAATTGCATGTCTTTTTCCAAAATAGATGCACAGAACCTCAGACCAGAAGAAAGATTCAAAAGAAGCTAACAACATATGTGACGCTAAAAAACGTAAATTTACATTAAACCGTGACTGTAAATGAAAGGGGCTTAGTGGCTCGTAGGATGCAATGCAAACGTTGCATTGTGCACCGCAATGACAATCGACTACTGCAGCAAAATCTACAGCCATGCACATTTACCGTAAATTAAGCAAGGTAGCATTTGTAGTAGGTGCATTCTTGATTTTAGAAAAAACTTTATACTTTGTTACAATGTTTTTTCATGTGATTAGTTGTCTCATTGTGCTTCAAGTTGTGAAAAATGGGGCAGGCAACTTTTCAGTTATCTGCCCTGTTGTTCGATGAGAAGGTTTCTTCAGCCGTCATCTGTACAAAAGTGAAGGTTTCGGACGTTTCGCCTCCTATCCAAGAGACTTCGTCAGCGAACTAAAGTCTGACTGGTCGTATCGGCCCCATTTATATATCCCTAATGTCCAGACCTAGTGGTGCCGGACACAGCTATGATAGGTCCCTACTCTCAGGTTGGGGGGGGGGGGGGCGCGGGACCCCCCCCCTGTGGCCCCACTGATTGTTCCTACATTCCTGACTAACGATTGGCCTATTACCCCCACTCCCCCCGGTATCACCTCATCAGCATAACGACCCTCATCAGCATTGCGAAAGTTGCCTAACCTGTTTTGCCTGAGCAGGCTATTGTATGAACGATCCAAATTGAACCTCACACCACCAGACCGGTTTAATGAAGGATTTATTAGGACTTATTATCAGCGATTACAAACTAATCTTACCCACAAAATCTATCAGGAAGTGTGTGAATTTACTAAATCCGGTTATATGAGGCACCACAGCAAAACCAAAGAGAGACAAAAGGGTAAATTTCAAAAATTACTTTTACTGAAACAATCTCAGCTACTGGTAAACACGCGTAAAATTAGGTATGAACAGTTTGCAAGGGAGAATTGGATCAAAAATTTGTCAGACAGAGATCTCTCAGAGACAGAAAAGGCAGTACTTACCAAAGGTTTAAATTTCTCAGTGACTCCTAAAACTATACCTACAATAGATTATATCACAGCTACTGAATCGGCTATTAAAAATAACAAACTTTCGTATGCAGAGGCAGATGATCTACGCATTAAAATATCAGCTCTTCTCAGTAGTGCCAAACTTCCTCCGTCCAACATAACATTAGAAGAGAGAAAGGCGTTAACTACTCTACAAAAAGACAAAAATATTACTATTTTGCCAGCAGACAAGGGCAGATGCACAGTGCTGCTCAACACATTGGATTATGAAGACAAAATAAATAGGTTAATCAGTGATTCTAACACGTATGAGCAACTAAAAAGGGACCCTTCCAATAGATACAAGAAAGAAATGATTGACTGTCTCCAAAAGCTAGAGAAAGGAAAACATATAGACAAACAGATGTATTTTAGATTATACCCGGGAGAGGCCACGCCATGTATCTATGGCCTGCCAAAAATACATAAAGAAGGGTTCCCCCTCCGACCCATTGTTTGTAGCATTGACTCCTCTACATACAATGTAGCCAAATATTTAAAAACTATTTTAGCTCCGTTGGTTGGTAACACAGAATACCACGTAGAGAACACCACAGGGTTTGTAGAGAGGATCAAAGAACTCATATTGGAACCTGAGGAAACTTTGGCATCATACGATGTGACTTCTCTCTTTACATCTGTCCCAACCCCAGCAGCAGTCTCAGTGGTGAGGACGAGGCTGCTGGCGGATGTTTCTCTGCATGAAAGAACCAAACTGAAACCGGATCACATCTGCCAATTATTAGAAATCTGCCTTAATACTACGTATTTTCAATTTCGGGAAAAATTTTATAAACAAATCCATGGTTGTGCTATGGGCTCACCAGTTTCACCCATAGTGGCTAATCTTTACATGGAAGAGATGGAGAAACAGGCCCTCACATCCTTCCCAGGGACTAAACCTAGACACTGGTTTAGATATGTGGACGATACTTTTGTCATAATTAAGAAACAAGAAATTCAATCCTTCACAGATCATCTCAACTCTGTAGACTTCAACATTAAATTTACTCGTGAGGACATTCAAGAGAACCAACTAGCCTTCTTGGATTGTAAAGTAATTATAAAAGAGGACAGAGCGCTAAAAACAGAAGTCTTTAGGAAGGCTACGCACACTGATCAATACTTACTTTTTGACTCTAACCACCCTTTACAACATAAACTAGGAGTTATCAGAACCCTCCAGCATAGGGCTAAACTAATACCAACTAGCACTGAAGGTAGAGAAAAGGAGTCAAAACATATCAGGAGAGCACTCACTAACTGTGGGTACCCTCAGTGGTCATTCAACAAATGTCAGAAAGAAAGAATAGCGAACGAAACCAATAATTCTCAAGATTCTAAAAGGAGAGGAGTAGCAGTACCGTACATTGCAGGAGTTTCTGAAAAAATTACAAAGAGTCCTTTGGCAACATAAAATTCCTACTTATTTCAAACCGATAAACACGTTAAGGCAAAAATTAGTGCATCCAAAAGATAGGCTACCAAATGAAAAACAAAGTAATGTAGTTTATTCCATACATTGTAAGAATGAAAATTGTAAAGAGCAGTACATTGGGGAGACTCAACAAATTCTCAAAAAAAGACTTTATCAACATCGCAGGGATAATACTAGTGGGCCTCAATCGGCAGTACATTTGCACCTAAAAGCTACTAACCACTCATTTGACGACAATGAGGTTAAAATCTTAGCGAAAGAACATAGATGGTTTGAAAGGGGGGTAAAAGAGGCGATTCTTATAAAACAACAAAATCCTTCATTAAACCGGTCTGGTGGTGTGAGGTTCAATTTGGATCGTTCATACAATAGCCTGCTCAGGCAAAACAGGTTAGGCAACTTTCGCAATGCTGATGAGGGTCGTTATGCTGATGAGGTGATACCGGGGGGAGTGGGGGTAATAGGCCAATCGTTAGTCAGGAATGTAGGAACAATCAGTGGGGCCACAGGGGGGGGTCCCGCGCCCCCCCCAACCTGAGAGTAGGGACCTATCATAGCTGTGTCCGGCACCACTAGGTCTGGACATTAGGGATATATAAATGGGGCCGATACGACCAGTCAGACTTTAGTTCGCTGACGAAGTCTCTTGGATAGGAGGCGAAACGTCCGAAACCTTCACTTTTGTACAGATGACGGCTGAAGAAACCTTCTCATCGATGGACCACTCCTGTACGACTGAGAACTTACACAGACGTACTGCCCTGTTGTTTGCTAACTTTTTGTCATGAGTTTTAGACACTGTTTGTACTATAATTTGGGCAAGTTCGGCGGGCCGGATTAAAAAGCCTAACGGGCCGTATGTGGCCCGCGGGCCGTAGTTTGCCCATGCCTGGACTAGAGTCACTAGACAGTACAAAAGGGGAAACAAAATAAGATATTGTCATGAAAATGCGAGTTAATCCAGACCATCAGAGAAATGCGACTCACCATAAGTCTCGTCCAAGTAGTTCTGAAAACTATGGGTGGGACTTAGTGCCACACTGTGCGCCGTTGCGTCACTTCCGTCATAATTTAATAATATTAGTGCACAACTTCGTTACCCATATAAGTACGTATCACATTCAGGGGAATGAATTGGTGTTGGTGTTAATTGTCTTGTATTTCTTCTTTTCCTTTCGGCTTTTACTTCAAGGGTCGCCACAGCGAATCAGTGTGCTCCCTCTAACCCGGTTTTGTGCATCCTCTTCTCTCACACCAGCTACCTTCATGTCCTATTTGGCAACATCCATAAACTGTCATGATCTGGTTGGCGACCAACGGGGGGCGCTGTCGGCCCCGCCTGCACCTACGCAGGTGCTGGTCGTCCCGATCAGATTGGCGACCAGCGCGTAGCGACGTCAGCCCTGCCGGCAGCCTCGCAGGTGCTGGTCGTTATAATCAATGCCACTTAAAAGGACACCTGGCACGATCATCCGGTGCCGATTCATTGTTTGTTTGCTGCTTGTTTGCAGCATGCATCGTGTACGTGTTTGTTTAACCTTGGCGGGCTTTTACTTTTGGTCTTCTTTTGCTACTTTGTATTTTTTCCATTCAGATGATTTTGATGTTTTACATTTTGTTCTTGCTGACTTTAATTTAATACAATTTGTCAAACAACCTCCTGCTCCCTCCTGCCTGATTTTTGGGATCCGAACCCGCCATCACCACCTCGCAAACCGTGACATAAACCTCCTCTTTGGTTTTCCTCTCGGTCTCCTGCCTGGGTGTTCAAGGCTCAGCATCTTTCTCCCGATATAGTCACTCTCTCTTCTCTGGACATGTCGAAACCATCTCAGTCTGGCTTCTCTGACTTTTTCTCCAAAGCCTCCAATATGAATTGTCCCTCTAATGTACTCATTCCTGATCCTATCCAACCTGGTCACTTCCAAAGAAAACCTCAACATCTTCATCCCTGCTACCTCCAGCTCTGCTTCTTGACTTTTTTTCAGTGGCACTGTCTCCAGTCCAAACATCATGGCTGGTCTCACCGCCGATTTATACACCTTTCCTTTCATCCTAACTGAAACCCTTCTATATACACATCCCACCTGACATTTTTCGCCAGCTTTTCCAGCCTGCCTGGACACGCTTCTTCACCTTTTTTCCACACTCTCCTTAAAACCCTCCACCTTCTTTATCTCTTCTCCCTGTCGCATCACTCTTCTACTTGGAGTTATCATTCTTGTACTTGATGATGGAAATTAAATTGAGAATGTATTCATAGTTGTCCAAACCAGATTTTTTTTTCAAATGTTTCACAATCAAAGTTGCTAATAACAATTTGTTTTTATAAACATACTTTATATTACAGTATGTCACTTACCTGTACATTTGACTATGCTATGTTTGGCCACATTTATACAGCTGGGTGTGATTCCCAATTATTTTTTACAATGTAGTATTTTAATGTTAGTACCCAATCACATTCCAAAAACAAATGCAACCTCTAATATGAACACAACCCATCCATAATGTGACACGCATGTGCAGAGAGTACCACGTGAGGTGACTTGCACCAAAAAAAGACTTAATGAGCCACAGTTTTCACAGACGTAAATATGGTCTGGCGTGTCAGGGTTCAACTTTTTAACATCTCATATTGCTAAATTTGCAAGGTGGTAGGGGGTAGAAATATTTTGAGGAGGTGACACTCATTGATCTCATTTTATAGAAACATCGTAATAGTGACGCATTAGAGCATAATAAATGAACCGTCTCCATGCCTAAATTACAACTGCTACAATATCTGTACACTTTATACTTCATGTTTCAATTTGGTTGGAAATAAACTCAAACATAAAGACAACACTGTTGCTCAAAACAACTTTGCAGAGTCACAGAAGATTGTCAAAGGTGGTTGGCATTGACCTTGCATTTGCTTCAAGTTTGGCAAACTGCTTCCTCAAAGAGGAACAACATGAATCTTTGAAGTTTAATAGTACTCAAAGATATAACTCATATAATGTTATTCAGCCAATCTCAGGATTATCTCAGGACTCAATTACTTTGTATTATTTGGCATCCAATTTTATGATTTGTATGTGTTAAAGCAATTTGCTATACAAACACATTGTAAACATCATTTTATATAGCGAATTGCCTTAACAGTATGCAACTTCTGTATACTGTCTTCCCGGTCAAGAATGTATGAACTGGTCTGCTCGTGGGTCTGTACAAATACAAACACAGAACCGCGTGTGTGTGCGTGTGCGCGTGCGCGTGTGTGTGTGCATGTATGTGTATGTTAATGTGTGTGTTTGTACAT
Source organism: Hippocampus bargibanti (assembly GCF_051943395.1). Taxonomy (NCBI): domain Eukaryota; kingdom Metazoa; phylum Chordata; class Actinopteri; order Syngnathiformes; family Syngnathidae; genus Hippocampus; species Hippocampus bargibanti. The sequence goes on along the minus strand of NC_142736.1, from coordinate 11,043,964 downwards.
ACAGTATTCACAAACGTGCTTGCATTAAATTCCTCAATTTCAAATTTGATTTGGAGAATAAACAATCTTTACCGTCCTCTCCCACCATCCAGAAATGGCTGCATACACATTTTTATTTTTGCCCTTTCTGACCACTGAAACAACAGAGATGCCATCGTCGTCAAGACTTTGACAGCTGCTTGTCCCGAACGCTGACAGACTGAATCTTGACGGAAGCACACAACAAACTGGCCACAGTCTGGTCTGCGACTGACATGTCACGTGGGATCTCGCCCGGTCGAAGACACAGAACAATCATTTTCTGCTTGTCTGACACCGTGACTGTCATAAACTGTTGGGGTAATTCGCGATACGAACATCTTTAAACATTGTTTTGCATTGTTTTGTTTTTCTTGGACTTCCTCATACGTCATATCCAGCCTTTACATGATGTCACATCCTATTACATCACATCCTATCTCCACATCTTATATAAAAGCTCTCCCAGCGCGTCTATCTCTCTCTTCCTCTCTGTCTCTCTTCAACCGACCTCACAATGTCCCTGCTGTCTACAAGAATAAAATAATTTATTCTGTTCAACACCTGGCTTCCTGCTGATTTCACCATCCCAATTCTAACACCCTGGAACGAACGATCACTTTTAACCCATCACGAACAACCCCACCCATCCCACACACACACTCACACACACACACACACACACACACACACACACACACACACACACACACACACACACACACACACACACACACACACACACACACACACACACGCGCGCGCGCACACACACACACTCGCACACACACAAACACACGAATGGGATGTGATTTGACAAGGCCTTAATGGTGAAAAGGGGAATGGAATGATGATATTACACTGAAGGTATAGATTTCACCACAAGTTGTGAGTTGAAAATAAAAGAATGAAACAAATTAAAGACTAATTCCGAAATTGTGTTTAACACACAATACATGTTTTGATGCATAGAGGTTATGTCTAAATTCATAGGCTTGTGTCCTCAGAAGGCTGCATCTTAGGTTCCATGCTATTGATTGTGGCATGACTAAACCACACGTGGTCTACAAAATGCGGCATGGTTTATATGATGCACTGAAGCTTTATGAGAGGGAGGATTTCAATAATAATAATAATAATAATAATAATAATAATAATAATAATAATAATAATAATATTTAATTTACAAGCGCCTTTCAAAACACCCAAGGACACTTTACAATTAAAAGAACAATACACAGAACAATGAAACCATAAATACATGATGAATAATAAAATAGCTGATTAAACTAAACTGTGAATGCAATTTTAAACAAATACATTTTGAGGTAGGATTTGAAAGTGGGAAGAGAGTCAATGTTACGGATGTTGGGTGGAAGTGAGTTCCAGAGTTTGGGGGCAGAGCGGCTGAAAGCTCTGCTCCCCATCGTAGGGAGACGGGCAGAGGGCACACAGAGGTGGGGGGAGGGTGAGGATCTGAGGGTCAGGGTTTGAAGCAGGTCAGACAGATGGAATGGGGGCAAGGTTATGGATGGCTTTAAATGTAAATACACTGTAAAAGTATTTTGAATTTAATACATAGTTTAACAGGGAGCCAGTGGAGCTGCTGGAGGACGGGGGTGATGTGGTGAAAGGAGTTTTTGTGATGATCCGAGCTGAGGAATTCTGGACTAGTTGGAGTTTATAGAGAATTTTTTCATTGACACCGAAAATAAGTGATTTGCAAAGGTCAATACGGGAGGTGACCAGACTGAGGTTAAGGGTAGCAGCGGTGTGAGGGGTGAGAGAGAGACGGAGACGATTGATATTACGGAGGTGGAAATATACAGACCGAGTTATGTTTATTTATCAATGGGTCGAAGTACTCAGCCTCCGAATTGTTTTTTCGACACTTTGAAAAACACAAATCATGTTCAATATTGAAGTCATGCTGCTGAAAAATGTGGCCTTTGGAATATGCAGCTTGTGCATTTGGACATAGATTCAAAAATGAGGCAAAGTGGGCATGCAGAATTAAAAGCATTTTAATTGTAATTTTTCTTTAATAGCACTGTATATATTTCCAAGTATTCGCAATACTATCTGGATCAGGGATGACATTAGAGCAATAGGGTTAGATGCTTGCTAAGTACTTTGAGGCAATGCTATAACCTTGTTGCAACATTGCTTTTATGTTCACAAGCTCAAATTTGAGCTAAGTAAATTCATAGGTTTGCATTACATCATGCACATGCCCACTTTGGTCTATCACAACTGACCCCATGAATGTGTCATGCAGGTCGTGCATTTGATACCTGGGCCTTCAACGGAGACTGAAATTACCTTATCTACCGCTTTAATACCAGCAATATCATGTCACAATTATTGTGATATAATACACAGACTGTTCGATTAAATTGATAGATTTTTCAGAAATTTCCCATTGGCCACCGCACCCCTGTTTGGTCGTCACACTTGGCTTGCTCGAACCAACAATTCAGAGACCAGAAAATGCTGACTTAATTGTGGTCCAGCTAGATGATGCTATGAGGCTAATTTGAAATCTGATCGGTTAAAGAATCAGTCCCATTGATAAATAGGCAGTATATACAACGTGTTCCTATATTTCTGTGGGAACAAAAGTCTTTCTTGTATTTTGTCGTGGTGTCGTGTGGAGGTTTGGCCGCCTCTCTGTCGCAGGGTCTCGGTTTCTCACTCACTCTCACTCTCAATTCTCTATTTTGGTGCTGCCTCGCGCTGCCAAACCCATGACGTCATGCTCCACTGTTAATGATTAGCATGTGGAAACTGGTTGCGCTAGCTTGTCAGTATCAAGCTACACAAATGTAGACGGAACCAGACTGCCCATGCCTTCAAAATTAAAGTTATAATCACGAGGAAAGAAATCGAGGCTGCTTATTATAACGAGTTAAACCTCTTCACTTCTTTTCCTGCCATGCTTTCAAAATTACCGTCGTCATCCCGAGGAAAAAGTCGATTGCTCATCATGAGTAAACCTATTCACTTATTTTCTTGCTAATTGTATGTGCTCCTTAAAACACGTTAATATAATTTTGACACTCGAGTTGCAGTGCTCACTGGTGATTATGATTCAACGATTGAAGTGAGTATTTCAAAGTTATTGAAGTTAACAATAATTAATGGAAAAACTTGATCGATATTTTTTTTTTTATTAAAACGAGAAAAGCATTGAACCAAAGAGCAACTACATTTTACAAAATCCAACATTATACTTGTGTTGTCAATATAAATTTTAATCTTTGCCAATTAATGTCATAGACGAACTGTCAGATTTCATTTTAAATCTACGTATTTATTTCGGTATCACTGTCCATGAGTACAGAAGGAAGACAGTCTTGTTAAAGCGCTATGTAAATCAATATATGATGTATTGTATTGTATTGTATTGTATTGTATTGTATTGTATTGTATCGTATTGTAATGTATTGTAGTAAAGAGTAAGAATTTACTTCATAATGCAATATTGTTCATTGTGCACTCTTCAAATATTCAACATGTTAAAAAAAACTAAAATGAATCAAAATTAAACAAAAACAAAGCCTTTACAAAATAAATGACACTAATTTAAAAAAATGTTAAAAGCCCTAACTACATAGAACTCTGTTGTACACTTACCTCAAAAGTCCACTTCTTTTTATTGTATTTTATTGTTTTATTATTATTATTTAATTGTTTTTTTTATTACTAAATGCCATGTATTGCAATTGGTTGCGGTTACACGTATTTGCTTCTTGCATGACAATGTCTTTTGCATGTACAGCGTCAAGAATATTTAGCAGAATAATGAAATGCTGAAGTCTTATTATAAGCACCCAAACTTTACGTACACTAATACCACTAGGCCCAAAATCACAAGTCTTTTGAAGCATGTTTTCTTGTTTTCTTTATTTTGTTGTTTTAATTGAATGTTGCCCACATGAGTTTGACATGTATTACATACTACTCTACTAACTACAGTGCAAAATAAATGATTACAATCCACAATTTTTTTTGTTTGAAAAATACGTTTTATATGTCACATTTTTGATTAAATGAGCAATTTGGATTGTATGTTTGTGATCAGATTGAACATGATGGATGTTATACAAAACTTTTTTTCCCTGTGAAATTACGGTGAGCATGCTTTGTCTTTTTCACTGCGCATTTTAATTGTGGCTGTTGCAAAATAAACAATTATATCTATGTTTTATAATTTTCCTTAGCTTAACTGTGTTTACTTGCACATATTTTCAACACAAATTCAAAACAAAATGTTAACTAGTGTGCAGCCAGCCAAGGACAGAATCATGTTAAACTCAACAAGCTAATATATCTTGCATGGACATTTTATTCTTGTAGTTTATTAAAAAAAAAACAAAGTTCACAACGTGACCAATCGCTAATTTACATTTTTAATAACAAAAACATTGCTTCATACAAGAAAAAGAAATTCAATATGTATACTGTATTTTTATACTTTGCATACTTCTACAGTACTTTTTGTGAAACGTTTTTATGCAGTTGTACATTTCAGTCTCTTGATATTTTCTTTTGAGTATAGAATACTTTGTTTTATCTTTCGCCCCCACCCCCAGCCTACCCCTTTCAATTTTGTTGCTGTAAATTGCAAATTTTCCCATTGTGGGACTATTAAAGGTTTTCTGATTCGATTCTGATATTTTGGGGAATGAAATTGTGAATCGTCAATACGTACTTATCCAACAAGTAAGGCAATATTGTGAAACTAGTATTTGTGACACATGATTACGTCAAAAATCACATGACAAAACACTGCATAGCTTATAAAAAATCAAACTGCTTTGGAGGTCACAACCCCTCGTCTTATTTTGAAATCAGGAAGTAGATGTTCCACGTCGTGTTGCATTTAAACTACTGCAGCACTTTAGGGCAGGAGCAGGCCGACTTGGAGGGAGAGACGGAGGAAAAGTTAGTCAAGATGGCAAAACCCACATACCCGGAGTGAAGGGGCACCGCTCCCCCCAAAAGATTGCGTCTGTCGCTCGTGCTGAGACAAAGTCAACGATGCAAACTGAGCAACAAGGTACATTTATTCAAGTTTGTATCCTGTCTTTATGGACTATAGTCGCCTGTTATTTTCCGACTGGATTGCCAATTCAGTGCCGATTTTCGTTCCTATATATTGTTATTTAAAAAAGAATAACCTCAATCTCTGGGTAATTTGACCCACCGGTGCCCGTAACGCTGATTAATAGATATTATCTTACATAAAGTCGTTGTTAAGTTAGAAAAATGTTTGCTACCTGTTGACGCAACAGGCATTTGTGAATCGGATACGGAGTACAGTTACAGTATTCGCGTGGGTTTTGACGGTGCCATATAAGATACAGATGAGTGTTATTGGCAATCTTCAAATACGTACTTTAAGACAAAGTCATTGAACTAACACGGGTGGACGTTGACCGTGAGTGAAGGGGAGACTTTTTTATTTATTCCTCTGCTGCGCGCGTGTGCACACACACGTATGCACGTGCATATACAGTGCGTACACGCACGCACACTCCCACAGTGTTCTCTCCTTGTGTGCTGATGAAGCAAAGTGACAGGTTTAGTAAGCGGCTAAAACTAGCCAGTAGGGCAGCGTCAGCTCCATGCTCGAGCTGCTCAGCACTCGGCCACTTTTCAGACTCCACACAAGCCCAAGCACGGTACATGTTTCTGAGACAAGCCCTTCATTTAAAAATAAGGCAGCGGAAGTTACTCCAGCCCCGACACACCCACACACGCACGCTCATCTCACACACGGCTGTATACTGTACACACCTCACCCTGCATTTCGTCGCTAAACCACCGACCGGCGTCCTTCCTGTGGGTCATTCCGGGATGCAGCGCCATGAGTAGCCAACACACTGCTGTATTTTTAGGATTGGGCGGATACCAGAAACGAATATAATTTATTTTTGTCCCAGCACTGAATACCACGAGCTTAAACGCACGGCGATGGCAATGAGACGACCTATAAATGCCCCTTTACAGCAGCTCTGTTCAAAAGTGTTCACGGGTGAAGCAACAGGGACACCTTTGCTTTTTTATGGAAAGGGCAGTGCTTAGTATAGGATGAGACTTGATCTTAACTATTCTCCTCCTTTAACACCTTCCTTCAGGCCCTCAAAGTATATGCCAGTGATGCAGATGTAGATGCTGATGTGACATATTGCCTGGTGGAAAGCTGACTCATCAAATATCAATTCCTCTGTTGGTGAGTAATTATCTGAGGGGAAAGTTATATCAGCAGTGAGAGGATACACTGCATGAGGATACTGCATACTCCCATTTGAGGCCAAAACGTCTCCCTGAGGATACTTTGTGGATCAACACGTTGACACCAACCTGATCACCACCGTGCTGCTAGAGCTTAGAATGGCCTCACGCAGCTTCAGTTGAATTCATCCAATTTTCAAAGATCCCAAGACTCTTCTCCGGTGCTACCCAGAACGGTGTTGGAAATTTGAGCGAAGGTCTCCCAGGGAGTCGCTCCTCACTTGCCAGCCCCTCCCCAAACCAAAAGCCACTTTGGGAACTCCAACAGCAGCGCTGCCACCCCATCAGTCACCCCTCTCTCAGACCATGATGTTTCGCGATCAGGTTGGCATACTTGCCAGCTGGTTCAAAGGGTGGAATGAGTGTGAGCAGACAGTGGCTCTGCTGTCTTTGCTGAAGAGGGTGAGCCGGACCCAGGCGCGTTTCCTGCAACTTTGTCTGGAGCACTCCCTTGCCGACTGCACAGAACTACAGGTCCTGGAGGCAGATGCCAACAATCCAGGTAGGTCGCCTAGCTACTTCGAGAGCTCCAACTTATTTTATAACGATGTGTCAATAATATTGTTGCACTTTGTTTTATCAGGTAAAAGTAGGGAATAGTAAGGTGCTTTCACACTTGCATGCTACAGTGGAGTATGTTTTCATTCTTTTAGTGTAGATTGTTATCAGCCCCTAGTTTTGCCATTCAATTATTGGTAATCACAGTGTTCAGTTGTCTAATGGGGTATAAAGTAAAACTGAGCCTAATGACCTTTGCCTGCCATCAGATTGTGTGTGCGTGTGTTAGATGTACCTAGATCAATAATCTAATAGTGTGCATTTTGAAGAGTCATCCTGGTCGGATAAAAGGGCATATGCTTCAAGAAAGATCCAACCACACTCCGAATATGAATATGTTTTGGGTGATGCAGAACTGGCCCATCTTGGTCGTACCTTGGCCCGGATTTGTTGCTCAGTGGTTACAGCCTCAAGTGAGGATGGGCTGGGAAATGTGTTCTTCCATCCCACAAAGGCTCATAAAAGCGCAAACACCATGTTATGCCCAACTATACTGGTGCAAAGTACAGTGATACCTTGGCTTACGAACTTAATTGGTTCCCAGAAAGGATGTGTAAGGCAAAAAGTGTCTATTCCAAACATTAATTTCCCCTAGGAAACCATCAAAATGAGAATAATCCGTTCCCAGGTGCCCATAAAACATAATTTTCAACTAAATAACCCTTAAAACTACACAAAATATACCTTATTTTTTGTATAATAAATGTGATATTGTATTGTAATTATTTAAATAAACTGTACTGTGTCATAAAGTCATTTTATTTACCTTTGTGATGGTCGTTGATGGCTTGATGGAATGGATAGCTTTTTGCATAAAGCTCTGGGTTGTACATCTTGGAAGTTGTGATATTGCAACAGCAACAGATGCATGCAGACACACTAGAAACTTCATTAAGAGCTGGTTCCCTTGCTTGTCTTTTCATTTCAAATCGAACTGATGGCTTGTGCGGGTTATTTGTAGAGCCTGATTGATGGGATATTTTAACCTTGCAGTCTACACTCTGCCTTTGAACTATCAATAAAGTTGAAACAAGTCCAAATTTCACTGTGTTTTCTACCAGTTTTCTGTCTGTCTGCCTATCTATTTTCATGTGCAGCTCTGTGTTTCTGTAACCCCACCTCACTGCTGTGTGTGTCCCCTCCCTCCTCTACCACGGATCTTGACCAATCATGTGCGGCTTTAACCGAAGACTGGGGGATGGGAATAGAGGGGCAAAAAGCCAGCTGCCATTTCCAGCTTCGTTCAAGAACCGGCTCGTTCGCGAACGACGCCTCACTCATTGTGGCGCTCCATGTGTTTCCCGAAAAATAGTTCAGATGCCATAATTATATTCTCGTGAATGTAACGTTTGTAAGGCGAAAAGTTCGTTAGCTAAAGCGTTCGTATCACTGTATATCAAAATACCAAACAAAAAAGACTTCAGAAGTGGCTTATGGTGTAGTGGTACTTCCGGCCTGGCTTGTCTGCAGGTGACAGTTACAGCGCGGATGTGTACAGCTCAAAATGTCATCAAATGTAATTTCCTCGAAACAAAACAGTGTAAAAACACTCATATTTTGTTTGTCCGCAAAGCAGCTGCAAATAAAATCTGGTGGGCAGCACTCACACCAATGGTTGCGCACACATCAACAACAACCAACAACCAAACTACGTCAAACTGTTTTGTTACCACTTATTGTCACGGTTTGCAAGATGGTGGTGGTGGTTGACCCCCAAAACGTCGTCAGGAGGGAGGAGCAATTTGTCAAATACACCCTGTATTTGACAAATTGTATTAAATAAAGTTCGGAGGAACAAAATCTTAAACAACAGTCATCAGAACAAAAAGGTCCAAAGTAGCAAACAAAACAATGAGCAAAACATGACAAGACGAAACAAACCTGACAGGACCAACACCTGTGTAGCTACAGGCGGGGCACTACAGTGCCACCGGTTGCTCAAGTCGCAAACCGAAACATGACACCTCCATGTCACCATGTGGTGTCGTATTTCAGTGTGTTAAATGAAGGTTCGGCATGTTGTTTTGACCTTTTTTTCCTTTATTTATCTGCTTTTCTTTAATATGGTTTTTAATATGGCTTTCATCCGTACAATCTGTCACATTGTCTTACCAAGTATATACAACAGTGCAAACTCCTTTTCATGGAAGATGACGGAAAAGAATGTAGCGCCATGTTAATGTGGCACGTCAGCCACAATTTCTTTTCGCACTGATAACCCCGCCGCAAAGCTTGCATATGTTGATGATGGGAGAGGTAAAGCATGCTTTGAATACTTTTGGGACACAAGAGTTAATGGGTGCATACGCCGGTACTGATGATCGTGCAAAAGTACTTAGTTTGCAGAAAAATCACCAAAAAATGGAAGATATGGAATTGGAGTACTCCTGATCAAAACGTCAATATTTTAGTATCGATGCGCCCATTCCAAGCTGTAACTGCCTGTAATAGTATAAAGACGTTTTCTGTAGTTTCACATTCACACGCGACAATTGCTGCATTGCATCGTTTCAATGACACATTGTGCCACGTGGCACATCTGTTTGCAGCACATGCCGCACACATAACCGAAATTGTTGCTGTCCATTGCGTCCAGGGCTTATTCTCTATCGTGATTGGTCTCTTTGGTCACATGCTTCATTGACGTACTCAGCTTTCGTCAGTTGCGCCGTTACGACGCGCAGAGCCATCTTACGTTCAACTTGATGCATTGATTTCTTTACTGTGTTTTCATTTTCTTTTCAAAAATGGCGCAACGTGTGGCTTTTTGGTTAGCCTTTGTGTACTTCTTTCACAATACAATTAAACGCATCTGGACATCGACATAAAGGTCCGGTTTTCCTCACGGGCAATGTTAAACGCTCTCCACTGCTGTCGCTTTGTTCCTTGTTTCGGCAAGTAAATTGATTAGCTGAATTGGTCATTAGAGACTGAAGAAACTACATTTTGTGGGGTCATATCCAATATTATATTCTTACCTGGAGTGAAGCTGCAGCACATTTTTAAAGTGACAGGAGTGGATGCGCACCAGTGTGATGGTAGCCCGTTTGCAGGATGAACATATAGAAGCCTTATGCGTCTGTTCTTTTGTTGTAGGCAAAACCTGCACATTTAAGTAAATTATTTGTGCATAGTAACATTAAAATATTTTAACAAATAATGTAAGTCGAATTACTCGATGGGAAGAGAAGTGCTTTTTTTATATGGTGAACAGGGTGAACATCAGCAGTGATATCACGATTGAGTTAGTTTACCCGTTCAAAGATCACAAATAATGCGGTTGTCTTCTACATATATGTATATGTTGTCAGTATTCCTATGTACTTTCTGCGCTGTGCTCTTCACTGTGTCAGTAAAAGAAGTGCATCAAAGGTCCTCCTGGAAAAATCTGGCAAAGTTTTGTTGCAGCAGACTGCAGCGTGACCAGGGAAACAAATCCCGGCATCTTACATGTAACATCGAAGTGTTTCTGTTGCTTCTGCTGTTGCAGCTGCTGCAGAAATGGCGGCTTGGTTTTGTACCTATGGTAACATCTGTATTTGACATCTGCTGCCTCACTCAGAGTTTTGAGAGAAAGCAGGCGTTATTTGGCTGACATAATATGATAATGTCCCTGTGCTGTGATCCACACAGAAAGGAAAAAAACAACAACAAATATATACTGAACATTTTTACTTGAATCTGAATGCTCCTGCTTGCAAAATGTTTCATCCATGCTGTTAGGGGGAACGAGTGCATGAATAAAAATTAGTTTTGCACAAAAGGGGCATGTTTGGTGTTTGGAATAGCATGACAGAGATTGACATCACTCGTTTGTCGAAAATAACACTTGTCAAAAAGCTTGCAAAGTTGAGTTTTCACACCAGCTGTGGTATTTGTATCCAGAGTGTTTATGATTCTTGTGTCCGTGGTCAAAGAGGCACTTGTTTTTTATGGTTTATTTTTGAGCAATAGTGGTGACAGGTTTCAAGCGATCAATCCCAGTTAGTCACACCCTGGTGCAACTGAGATTGGGCCATGTCTTTTTGCATGTCGGGCTTTAATTTACGGGCTTTAATTATTAGTAAGTACAAGTCTCCATTCCCCTTCGGCAGGGAAAAATAGTGTCTGATTCAAACACGAATCATTAAGAGTAACAGTGAAGTGTCTTGCTCAAGGGTGCGTCGTCATGGCTGGTTTTTGGGGATGGATGACGACATGGCATCAGGCAAAATTACTAGTTTTGTCTCTTCCTCCAGAATGCCTTGTCAGGACTAAGGGGAAACGGTGAGTCGAATCAGCAAACCACCAAATTGCTGGAAGGCCGCTTGCCCCATTTGTGCAATACCAACACATCATTTAAACGATATTTTTTACAAGCGTAAGCCACACTGAAGAAGACTGGTCTCAAAGAACTTTGCTGCCTGTGGTGTCTTTGGTTCAGTTGAGTCAGCAAAGTAAGCTTTATGCCAATGAGAGAGAGGACAGCATTTTTTAATCTTGGAATGAATGCTTATTTGGTTGTTTAGGTACACGAGCCCTCTGGTATGTTGCCGTCAGTGGTTGTGTTCTTGTGGTCAACATGTATTGTAATGCCTAAACCTTGTATCTTTTTAAACTGACGTGTTGTGTGTTGTATGTCATGCATATTAGCATATTTGACAATAAAGCTGACTTTGACTTTGACTTGACTTTGTTTGATGTCAATCGTTCTGACATTGTGAATCTGGCCCAACGGTAGCACGTCGCACTCCAGATCAGAAGGTTGCATGTTCAAATCACATCGGGGTCAGCTGTATTTTGCAAAGTTCCCCTTTGTGGGACTATTAAAGTCTTTATGATTCTAATTCGGATACTGTCCAAATAGCAAAAAGAATAAAAACTCTTTAAGAAAATGGACTTTCGGAAATTCCAGGGTCTGCGACCGAGAGAAATTATTATCTATGTATTTTGTTATACCACGAATCAAACCTCTGAAGATGGATTGGGTTGGATTGGATTTGCCTTTATTAGTCTCGCAGTGGAGACATTTATATTTCACATCAGCAAAGTGATGAAAGGAATGAAAGGAATGAAATTAGCAGTAAAACAAAATAATCAGCTGCTGGAAAGGCAGCCACTCTCGCGGCACCATCTTGAAGTCTAAAGAACAATACATAAATAACAAATAATATGACAACACAAAGACAGAGCGTCATTCATTCATAGAGGACACTGATTCTCTGTGGCGACCCCTGAGGGGAAAAGCTGAAAGGAAAATAAGATTCTGAGCAACATACTTGCGCTCTGGGCTTTTTCAAAGCTCGGATGTGATTGTGACTTGTCATATAAATTTTGAATTTTTGCATTAATAATCACTTAGGGTTTTAGATTGAAATGCATTCTACCAAAAAAAAGTAACATTATTTTTCCCCAGAGCAAGTGGTGTTTTTTTTTTTTTCGAATAGGGAAATATAACAAGAATCTTGTATTTTTGAAATTCACGTTTGAAAATATGACGTCCCCTCATCCCATTTTGAATCAATACTGTGGCGACCCCTTGTAGGGAAAAGCCGAAAGGAAAAGAAGAAGAGGAGCATCCATTCTCTCCTCTCTGGCATGTGCGTTAAGATTAAGTAGCCAACATTGGAGATACTTTCATAATAAATTGAGAAAAAACAAAATTAGTTAATTCATTAATTTTCCTATATCCTCACGGGGGGGGGGGGGGGGTATCTTATCCCAGCTGTCTTCCGGCAACCCTGAAATGGTTGACAGCCAATCACAGGGCACACAAAGAAAACAAGCATCTGCGCTCACACTCATAAACTAGGGACAATTTGGTGGGTTCAATCAGCCTGCCATGCATGTTTTTGGAATGTGGGGGGACCCGGAGAAAACCCACACAGACCCTGGGAGAACATGGAAACTCCACATAGAAAGAGCCAGTTGGATTTGAACCCGGTCCCACGACATTACATTAGGTTTAATGTGGCTCTTGCTGCCGTACTGCTGCTCGGCAGCTGTATTCTGGGTTGAAGACAAATATGACTCGCCCAAAGCTGGATGTCACAGTCAAACGATTTGAGCTGAAATGTGATTCACCTGATGTGTTAAAACCTCTTAGTTTTTGCCTCATAAAAATGATTTGCACACGGTCATAGATTGTAAATTCAAAGAAGCACTGCAGAAATGTTTATTTGTGACTTCTGCAGGGCTATTGATGCCCATCCCCCAAAACGGGGGAAATTACTTTGGAAAAGAAGTTGATCAGATGACAAGCACGTAAATGAAATATATTTTTTATTGGGCTTTTCTTTATGGACTGAACCAATTTACAAGGTTACGAACATACAACTTTCCCACAAGTTTTTGCTGTGTATGACAGTGATACAAGCTCATTGATTGGGCAGCTCTGGTTAAACTTTTCGATCAAACCTACCGATCTCCTCTCAAGCTCATCTCCAGTAGCCGCTTAGTGGAATCAGTCTAGTCAGATGTATCACGACAGTTCACCGTGAAATAATCTTGGCATCACAATTCTTGCTGAGTGGGGAAGGGTTAAACTGCAGCTGGACGCCTTTGGCTGAGTGGAAAAGCGCAACTACCTTTATTTGCGAAGCAGTGTACAAATGAATGGAATCCTCAGTGGCCTACTTCTGGGCAACTGAGAACCTTCCTTGTTTTGTGACCCAAAGGACGGTCCCAACTGGTGGATGCGATGCATTTTTCTCCGTACATATTTGACACTTGAATGTTACATCTATTCTTCCTCTTACCGTATATATTGCATTTTCTGTGTATCTCTCTCTCTTGTTTCTATTTATAATTGTATTTTATTTATTGCATTGTATTTGTGATTATATCATACCTCTGAGGTGACTGATTACTGATTAGCCGAAAGGAAAAGAAGAGATTTGTGATTATAATTTATTTATTATAGTACCTATGCTTGTCTGTGACTTTAAAGTGTCCTTGAGAGCTTAAGGAGGCGCTTAAAATGTATTATTATTATTATTATTATTATTATTATTATTATTATTATTATTGGATTGGATTGGATATGCCTTTATTAGTCTCACAGTGGAGAAATTTACTTTTCACAGCAGCAAAGTGATGAAAGGAATTATTATTATTATTGTTGAGTGTGCGTGTGTAAATGTGTGTGTGAGGCAAAGACACGACTGGGGAAATTTCATGATTTATATCACCTGTGAAACGAGCTGATCATGTGATGCCCGGAAATTGTGAAGCCTTTTTAAGAGCATGCGCAGAATAAAATGTTATTCGAGTTTCCAGACCAATGATTGACACGGCTGTGCATCATTTTTCTCTCGTGAGTACTTTCAATCGCTACGAAAAGTTACCATTTTGGTTACTGTTAAAACGCTAGGACTGCTGCCAGAATGACTAGCGCAACAATTATTATTATTATTATTATTATTATTATTATTATTATTATTATTATTATTATTATATAATTTAATGAGTAAATTTTCATTGAACAACTTCATCTAATTTAACAACAGTGTACAATACACAAATATTTCATTTCAGGCCCTCAGTTTTTCTATTTCTCTCTCTCTCTCTCTCTCTCTCTCTCTCTCTATATATATATATATATATATATATATATATATATATATATATATATATATATATATATATATATATATATATATATATATCTGCAGTCATGATTGCATGACTGACTCTCTCTCTCTCTCTCTCGCTCTCTCTCTCTCTCTCTCTCTCTCTCTCTCTCTCTCTCTCTATATATATATATATATATATATATATATATATATATATATATATATATATAGTGTACAATACATGTTACTGACACAAAAAAATGACATCTCATTATGGGACAGAATAAGTGATGTTACTTGAAAAAAGGCAAATTTTATATATATATATATATATATATATATATATATATATATATATATATATATATATATATATATATATACAGTAAAGTCTCGTTATATCGATATTCTCGGGAGTCGGAAAAAATATCGATATAACCGGACTATCGATATATATATATTTTATATATATATATATATTTTTTTTTTTATATATATATTTTTTTTTATATATATATAATTTTCTCCTTGCGATCATAGAAATAGTATCGTAATAAGCAGTACTATCGATATAACCAATATCGATATAAGGAGACTTTACTATATATATATATATATATATATATATATATATATATATATATATATATATATATATATGTGACGGGTGTCACAACAGTGACTGTCTTCATCTCCACGATGCTGCCGTATTTATGAAGACGAGACGCGTGGATGTGTCTTTTTATTTCTTTTATTTCTGCAACACAGTATGGCAGAAGGGATGGGTGAAGTCGCATGGGTTTCGTCTTGTGATTAACCTGAATCTCCTCGAGATTGTTCTCAAATGCAAAACATTGTAGATAACAAAACAGAATTAACAACGTGTGATCGTATAGTGGTTATTTACAGAAAAAGAGAATACAACACAAGTTCACTGTTATTTACAAGATGTCCCTGAACGCATCATGGGCGGAGACTCGGCAGAACACGCGGTGCGCTTGTAATGGCGCCACCCGCCACGGACACTCACGGGCAAATGAAACACGACACAAGAAACTAAATATTGTTCAATAAAAACGAAATGAAACAATTATTACCTGCAACACAGTATGGCAGAAGGGATGGGTGAAGTCGCATGGGTTTCGTCTTGTGATTAACTGCGCAATAGAAAAGCACTATGAAGCACATGCGCTCCAAAGTTCCACTCGACAAAACGTGAAGTAAATAATGACACAAAAAGTAATCTGGACTCGAAATGAATAAGGGAACTAATTAGATAACACTAGACAGTACAAAAGGGGAAACAAAATAAGATATTGTCATGAAAATGCGCGTTAATCGAGACCAACAGAAAATTGCGACTCACCCTGAATCTCCTCGAGATTGTTCTGGAAACTATGGGCGGGACATAGTGCCACACTGTGCGCCGTTGCGTCACTTCCTTCATAATTTAATAACCTAAGTGTACAACTCCGTTACATACACCCCCCTTAAATTATGCAGAAGTGAGGCAACATACACACGGAAGACAACAGAAAGACCAACAGGCAAAATAGACAAGGTTATCGGGCAAGGATGTACAAGGAAGTCAATCATAGGAATTCTTCTTTCAGAAGTGTGAAGGAATAGGGTGGTTCAAAACCCATCCTATCACAGACTAGTAGAAATGCCATTTACATTTCACAAAACGGCACATAACAACACCCGTTACTGAGAAGCCATAAAGATAATGGCGACAATTGGCACACAGCACAAACCCAAAAAAAAAAATCAAATGGTCATATTTAACCCACATTAATGTTGGCATCCCGACTCTCTGATAGGACATTTCACATATCAGCCTGTCAGGGGGTTTAACTGTCCTACCACATCTCGTGAAATTGATGGGGCCCTGTGTGTCTTGTGGTTGTGTGCAAATTACCGCCTCAAGTTCAGTCTCATCTGGGGGTGAGTCAGGGGTCGAGCGTGCTATGTCAAACACCGGGTCTGTGGAAAGTTCAGTCTGTGTGTGGATATCATGGCCTGCTGACAGACTTCTCTCACTGACATCCCCTCGACATGCATCGGCGGAATCATGCTCTGAAGAGAAGTGCTCATGTTCCTCTGTCTGAGCTGGAGACTGCATGACCCAGTTCTCAGTGCGCAGCTGAGTGTCCTCCTGATCATCAGGGACTGAGCTTTTGTCACTCCCACAATGTGCGTCCATCTCTGACCCCTCTGAACACGAACCAGGCTCCACCTGCCCCGAGAATGTCAAGAAGTCAACCGGGAGCAGTAAGTTCCTGTGTACGACCTTCTCTCTGCCTGTGGCATCATCTCGGATCCTGTACACATTGATCAACGGCTTCACAGACACCACGTCATAAGGGGTTGACTCCCAACGATCCGCAACCTTCCGCTTGCCCTTCTCGCCTCGATTGGCTAGTAGCACCTTGTCACCAACAGCCAATGGCGACCCCTTGACTTTGCGGTTGTAGATCTGGGCGTGGCGGGTCTGTTCCTTGGCTGCATGCTGTTGAGCAATTTGCACGGCTTCAGAAAGGTCTCTCTTCAAGGTGCTCACAAACTCATTGTGACTGACAACATTGGCGTTCTCCAAGACATGATGGAACATGATGTCAATGGGCAAGCGAGGGACACGTCCAAACATCAAATAGAATGGCGCAAAGCCCGTCGTCTCATGTACTGTGCAGTTGTAGCAGAAAGTCAACATATTCAACATTTGTGGCCATTTGGACCTAGACTTTGGGGGAAGTGTTCTGATCATCCCTCCAAGGGTCCGGTTGAATCTTTCTGCGATGCCATTACCCATGGGATGATACGGTGTTGTGTGGGACTTATGCACCCCTGCCATCTCAAGAAGATCCTTGATGAGTCTACTCTCAAAGTTGGCTCCCTGATCCGAATGGATCCTTTTGGGGAACCCATAAATGCAGAAGAACTTGTCCCACAGGCAGCGGGCAACTTACTTTGCTGATTGGTTCCTGCAGGGGAAGGCGAGAGCCAACTTTGAGAAGTGGTCGGTGACGACGAGGACATCGGTGGTTTTCTTGTCGCCGGACTCTGCTGTCCAAAAATCAATGCATACCAGTTCCATTGGAGCCGAAGTGCGGATGTTCTCCAGGGGTGCCCGGGCGTCTGGCTCGGGGGTCTTACCCAAGATGCACCTCTGGCACTGCCTTACATGTTTTGTAATGTCTTTCTCCATCCCTGTCCAAAAGAACCGTTCACTACCCAAGGAGAGTGTCCGAGAACAGCCCTGATGACCAGCCGCGTCATGCACACCATGTAGGACTTGGTGTTTCAGAGACCCAGGTATGACGAACTGAAAGACTCTTCTGTTCATGTGGCGATCTTTCCTTACTCTGTAAAGAGTCCCGTCACGAACTTTCAGCTTCTTCCAGTGCCTCAGCAACAAAAGAACACAGCTCGTCTCAGCTGCTCTTTCATGTTTGGTAGGTCTCATATGTCGCTGCACATAGAACATGACTCGGCTGACTGTTCGCCGCAGCTGGAGTGGCAGTCCTGGGACTCATTTCTGTCTGGTACTCATCCATGATGGCTTGGACCTCAACTGCCGACCATTTATCCACTGTTTTTGACCTAAATGTCATGGAAAGATCTTTGGATGGACAATTTTTAATAAACATCCGTGTTACGTCGAGGGAAGAACAGTCGAAATCTCTGCCCTGTTCTTTGAGACGATTGGTGGCAACTTCAGCTGCGTTGTTAAGCCTCAACCAGTAGTCATATGGGGCCTCCTTATCCCTGGGCAGCGTGGTGTAAAAGTCTGCTAGAGGGAGAGGTGAACAAGGGGCAGTAGAAAAATGCTTGCGAAGAAGGCTATAGATGGCATTTGGGTTCTGGGTTACATCAACTCCACTGTTTCTTGTGCTAACCTTGACAACATCTTTAGCTCTACCGCTGATGTTCATGAGGATTTCCTCTGCCTGATGCTCAGGAGCTACTTTTGCTCTCCTTATGTAGTTCCTCATTAGGTCTTCCCACTCATCTACATTCATTTGATCAGTGTGGTCACCCTTGAAAGTCGGGGGTTCGCGAACTTTCCTGTGCGGTAGTATCAGAACTTGTGATGAGTCAAGACTTTGTGTTGTTGTGTCAATGGGCGTGTCATGTGGGAATGAGGTGTTATGCATGGGGACGTTATGTGTTGGGCTGAGATGTGCAACAATGCTGTCTGCCAGCTGCTGGCCAATGTGTCTAATTATGTCACTCATCTGACCAACTACGTCAGGTGACTGGGGTAAGGGATCTGTCACTGGTGTGTCAGGAGTATGTGCGCTCGTCTGAGATGTACTACACTGGGTCTGGGAAGGAACTCTGTCCCCACTAACATAAGTGGCCTCAGCTAGAACCTGCCCATTCCCCTCTACTACATCACTCTGGATGGGACTCCACACCTGTAACATGGTCGGGATGCCTCTACCTCTACCAATACACTTATTAAAAGGTGTGCTAAATGTCCCTTGGAAGGAGCTCATTCTCAAACTTCACAAAAAAAAACTTACAGGAAAAAAAAAGCACAACAATTGCAAAACAGCAGCTCAGACAATCAACACACAATTTAAAGAACGGGGTCGACACACCGTCCACCGAGTGATGGGATGAAGACACTGTGCAGCATCGCGGTCCCGGTCCGAAGTGGAGAGTCACTTGTGATCGACGGGTCACGGCACCAATGTGACGGGTGTCACAAAAGTGACTGTCTTCATCTCCACGATGCTGCCGTATTTATGAAGACGAGACGCGTGGATGTGTCTTTTTATTTCTTTTATTTCTGCAACACAGTATGGCAGAAGGGATGGGTGAAGTCGCATGGGTTTCGTCTTGTGATTAACCTGAATCTCCTCGAGATTGTTCTCAAATGCAAAACATTGTAGATAACAAAACAGAATTAACAACGTGTGATCGTATAGTGGTTATTTACAGAAAAAGAGAATACAACACAAGTTCACTGTTATTTACAAGATGTCCCTGAACGCATCATGGGCGGAGACTCGGCAGAACACGCGGTGCGCTTGTAATGGCGCCACCCGCCACGGACACTCACGGGCAAATGAAACACGACACAAGAAACTAAATATTGTTCAATAAAAACGAAATGAAACAATTATTACCTGCAACACAGTATGGCAGAAGGGATGGGTGAAGTCGCATGGGTTTCGTCTTGTGATTAACTGCGCAATAGAAAAGCACTATGAAGCACATGCGCTCCAAAGTTCCACTCGACAAAACGTGAAGTAAATAATGACACAAAAAGTAATCTGGACTCGAAATGAATAAGGGAACTAATTAGATAACACTAGACAGTACAAAAGGGGAAACAAAATAAGATATTGTCATGAAAATGCGCGTTAATCGAGACCAACAGAAAATTGCGACTCACCCTGAATCTCCTCGAGATTGTTCTGGAAACTATGGGCGGGACATAGTGCCACACTGTGCGCCGTTGTGTCACTTCCTTCATAATTTAATAACCTAAGTGTACAACTCCGTTACATATATATATATATATATATATATATATATATATATATACACGAACACACACACACACACACACACACAGTGCAGAGGTCGCCGGTTCGCGTCCCACCCCGGCCTCCCTGTGTGGAGTTTGCATGTTCTCCCCGGGCCCGTGTGTGTTTTCTCCGGGTCCTCCGGTTTCCTCCCACATTCCAAAAACATGCATGGCAGGCAGATTGAACACTCCAAATTGACTGTTGTACCTCTTTGTGTGCCCTGCGATTGGCTGGCAACCAATTCAGGGTGTCCCCCGCCTCGTGCCCGAACAGCTGAGATAGGCTCCAGCAACCCCCGCAACCCTACTGAGAAATAAGTGGTATGGAAAATGGATGGATGGATATATATATATGTATATATATATATTGTATTGTATCTGTACAATGCATGTGTGGAAGATGAATTTCACAGGGGAATAAAAACTACCTTTTGTATCCATGTCAGAGGGCTACCATTTTTACTTTGAACTGCGACAGACTGTCGACTGCAAATGACATTACAGTGCCCAAGGGCTCACTCAGCTTGTGAACGTCACATGACCAAACCCAGAAAACACGTTCGAAGAAAATGGTTGCTGTGCAATTTTGGGGATACTGTCTATGAATGTGGGCAGGTCTCAGCACTCCAGATTCTCAGGCCCAGCAAGAATGTGACAGGAGCTAAGGTGTGGAAAAGACGTCGTAGAAAAGAAAAAAAAATCTGCCTTCAGTTGAGAGTGAGTGTATGTTGCACTGTCAAAGACTGAAAGTCAACGTTGGCGAGGTAAAGAAAGGAAAAGATGACGTGATTACAACAAACAACCATTTGAGCTCACACTCACAGCTTAGCTGGGGACAATTTGTAATGTTCAATCAGCCTACCATGCATGTTTTTGGGATGTGGGAGGAAACCGGAGTACCCGGAGAAAACCCACACAGGCCCAGGGAGAACATGCAAACTCCACAATGTCTGCACCATGAGGTTAGCTTGCGAACCACTGGACCTCATGTTTTGAAAATGAGTGGGATGAATACTGTGCAAGTACATTTACAGTCTGTGCGATTGCAAATTTCCCCATTGTGGGACGATTAAAGGTTTTCTGATTCTGATTAAATATTCTTTTATTTCTACTGATATTTCAGGTGAGGGAGCCTTGTGGTGAGAGTTTCATGCATTTAGTTATAATCGGTCTTTAAGATTAGTGAATCTGCCTTTTCTACGTAAATGTGATTGTGTGCAGTGATAACTGTGATTCCTTAAAATTTTAAAGCTAAACAGTACAGCGCTATAGGATAAAATTAGCCTTTTTTTCAAGTAACATCACTTATTCTGTTCCATAATGAGATGTCATTGTTTTGTGTCAGCAACCAATCGGAAGCGTCCTCAATATGGGAGTGCCGGTTGGTGCCATTGTTAGATGACTTGTGAAGGCTGGTTTGATACACACTGTCCGTTGAATGGTCTGTGGAATTATTGTGCTTAGCTTTACTTCCTTCAAGAGGTAGCATTCAAGAGAAAAGTCTTCTCTCTTTTCGGCACCAAAAGTATTTCATAGCACCCACGCATGAGCAAACAGTTTATTTCTGGAAATTGACAGCAAGTTCTGTGAACTCATACTGAACCTCAGGAATGGGGACAGACGGCCTGCCAAAACGACCAGAGGGGAAAATGAAATAAGGCCTGTCTCTTTTTTGCTGTTTCTACACTCAAGGCCCTTTTTGTCAGTTGCGTGTGTATGGAGGGAAAATGAGCCTGGCTACTGTTTGTACTCTGCACTGATGGAAATTACTTGATGCGTCAGAGATGCACACACGTAGAGAGTGAATGGGTCGGAGAGAGGGAAAGAGAGGTGGGGAAAGGTGGGAATCATGGCAGGAATTTAGGATGGGATTATGCAATCAAACTGTTGTGCGGAAAGCCATTAGTAGCTTGGAGCCTTTCTCGGCTGAGATTGGGCAAGCTATGAATGACTCTTTGAAGATATCATTTTTCAAGAAAATAACTTGCCCCCCAGTTAGAAGCTGTTCCGAGCTTTTCCCATTCTTTGCTCAAATACACAAAGGACAAAGAATTACAACAGTCAAAGTCATTGTGATATCCTTGATATGTTGGAGATGCAGTTGTTAAAAAATCTAAATATTTGTAAAAAACTTATTAAAAAAGGCATTAGGTATTGATAATTAAGTGATTCTACCGAACAAATAATTCGTAATATTATTAAAAATCTGTTGTGATTAACATAATCAGTGACATCATGTAGATGAATATCTCTCATCTCATCTCATTTTCCGTACCGCTTATTCCTCATTAGGGTCGTGGGGGTTGCTGGAGCCTATCTCAGCTGTCTTCGGGCACGAGGCGGGGGACACCCTGAATTGGTTGCCAGCCAATCGCAGGGCACACAAAGACATACAACAGTCACTCTCACACTCACACCTAGGGACAATTTGGAGTGGTCAATCTGCCTGCCATGCATGTTTTTGGAGTGTGGGAGGAAACCGGAGGACCCGGAGAAAACCCACGCGGGTCCGGGGAGAACATGCAAACTCCACACAGGGAGGCCGGACCAGGACGCGAACCGGCGACCTCTGCACTGTGAAGCCGGTGTGCTAACCACTCGACTACCGGGCCGCCTAGATGAATATCCTTGATATGAATAACTGCATGGTCATTTGAGGGAGTTTACTGTTTGCAAAGTTGGGATCCAGCTCTTCACATTCGATAAGAGATAGCTCCCACTTTCAAAAAAGCTTGGTGACGCCTGATCAGTACATGTGTCCTTGGAAAAACTCATTTTGGGTGTAATCAGGTACGAACAGAAGCGAGACACCAGTCTCTCATACAAGCATTCAAAGTGTTGTCATATAGACTACATGAAACCAGCTCTTCCCCACTGTGCAATTCGGCAGTTAGTGGAGATAATATCATTACCGTTACCTTCAAAAACTTATTAGCCTCAAATACTTTAAAGCAGGGGTTTGCCAACGCAGTGCCCGTGGCCTCCAGGTAGATCCCACAGACCACCATTGGGAGCCTGTTAAAAAAAAAGCGTATGATGTGAAGTTATTTTCCCCGAATGCCGTAATTCGAGGACATTTGCAATTTCATAAGAAGTACGTGTCAAACTTAACCCTTCACATGCATCGTTATGCAAGAAGCATGTAAGCGCTCAGTTGCCAACAGTTTGGTGATTAAAAAAAACAACAACAACGAAAGCTTCTTTCAGTCGTGTTGGTACAAATGAGTCAGTCATGCAATCATATACCTGTAGTACTTTTGATTTTGTTCACATGAAGTCCACCATAGCCTTTATGCCTCCTGCAGGCATTGTTTTGTTTTTGTTTTAAAATGTTTTTTAAGATACAACTCATATCACCATTTTATTTGGAGTATGTTAATATTCTGTGTTTAAAGCGGTTAGTGACAACTCATCACGGCCCAGAAATTGTATTTACCTTCATAGAATTGTGCCAGTAAATCCGAGGTGGCACTCTTTTGAAACATTTGATGGTCAGCTGAGAGCTTGTTTGGAAGAGCACATAAAAAGAATTTTGAATACTGTCGATAGAGAATAAGGGCGACTCCAATGGTTCCCTGATAACCATTTCCTCTCAGAGTTGTCACCTCCTCGAGGTCAGCCTGTCAAAATGGAAGGTCATTCACATACCCAGCATAGCGGTGACTGCCACTTTCAGAACCCCAACAGGTAGAGACCAACCTGCAACTGTTCTTCCATCACCCCCGATCACGACTTCCAACACCAGCAAGGGAGCACAGCGGATGTTGACGATACACTTAAGAGGAAATGGGAAGTGTGGGGAGGAGTGAGGCAAAGAAAAGAATTGTTCTCTCGTCAACAGCCATGTCCTACAAGGGAACCTCCCCGACTGCTACGGAGAATTTTGAAACAAACAAATATAATAATAAATTATCCCAGCTAAAATGTCCAGTGGTGGTTACAAATTCACATTCAACACTTGAAAAATGTCTGATTTTCGAGTGCAACAACCCAAAATGTTGAAAAAGCCATATTGGATCGAAACACAAATCTGTCTGGAGCTGCAAAAAAAATTACGGTAGTAGCGTGGTCGTATATAAGACTCATAATGAAGGCAACACATGTGGTGTGTATCTATATTCGCGATATTAGCCTACTACACTACTTTACAATATAAATTAATGCCAGTATGTTTCATTGATTTCATGAAATTATAGAAATTCAATAAATAAATCTGGTTTTTAATGTTATTTTTATTTTGTGGATTCGAAAAAAAACAACAAAATAGAATATGCATAACGTGCCCCTCATCTAGGTAACAAATGGATTACATTAAAATGCAGTATGCATTTATAAATATAAAACGTGATTTGGTCCAAGAAAGATTCAATCCTCTGTTATCAGTTATTTTTCTACTTTTTTCCTTTGAGGTCCATGGCTCATCACACACCACTGGTTTGTCGACAAGCACCGTCTATCTGGCATCTCGCCGTGCCGATGTGTCGCAGGCGATGATGCAAATCGTGCTGTGACGTATTCATTCATGAAGTCTGGCTGCTTGCGCATCTTGGGGGCAGAAAACACACACCTTTGAGTTATAATAGTCTCGTGCTGTGCGTGGGTTGTCAGAATAGAAAGAGCACACACAGAGCTTGTCTTTTATATAATCCCTGCTGGTAAACACCCCTTTCAGAAAAAAACAGCAAAAGTTATGGTTAATAGCTTTACGACGTAAGAATTGGTCTGATGGTGGAATGGTCGTCTTTGCAAACAACAGTTACGTCATTAAGATGCACGCACATCTTGGAGGCGATGTTTGCAAACACGTTTAACTGCACTTTTTTACAGCATTGGAAAACGTTAAGAGTGTTTGTGTCATATTTCTCCTCCGACAGTAACCATATGAAAACAAACAATAAATTTCCCTCACCCATCTTCTTCCATTTAAAAAAAAATAGAAAAAGTGCCCGGGAGCGTCTGGGCGGCGTTGACGAGCCGCATGCGGATTGGGAGCTGCGTCTTGCCGACCCCTAACTTAGCGAAACAAAAACTCGGTCAAACAAATAACATGTATGTGGACACATCTTCAAACCATTTGTAACCTATATACCCACTGACAATTCATCATAGATGAATGCCAAGAACAGCAAATGTTGCTAAGCTTACATGTTCCTGTAAGTTCTTTGAACACGCTGCAGCTCTGTCTATTTTGCCTGAGTATGAGTACTGTATTTTCTGAACAAGGCACACCCCCAATGAATGGTGTACTTTCACACTTTTTACACATATAAGGTGCACCGAACAATACGGAGCACTTTCAATGAATGAAAAAAGTTTTCCAAATATAATATTTAAATATATAAAACTTTGCCAAATATAAGGCACACTACATCATGGAGCGCGGCAATAGAGGCTGGGGTTACGTACTACTTCTCCAGGGGGAAATGGAGTTGTTGATTGCTGACAGTAGTTGTGGCTCAATATTACTTCACATATAAGGCGCACCTGCGTATGAGGCGCAGGGTCAACTTTTGAAGGAAATCAAGGCTTTTGGGTGCACCTTACACTGGAAAATACAGTATTTTATCAACCCCGCATTGACAAACATTTTATCGTGGGTGTATTGTTGCACATTTCTATTGTTCTTTCGTGCACCCGCGTAAAAGTTATTTCGAGGTCAGACTTTTTTTTTCTCTCATCCATGATGGTCCCTGTGTCAGATTACAAGATAAATTTGTTCTGCGTCTTGGACCGGGTGAGTAGCCACAAAACAAGTCTGACACTCAATCATCACATGCTGCTGTCCCGACAACGGTTCGACGGTGTCACGTTTTGCAAGGTGGTGATGGCGGGTGCGGATCCCAAAAA
Source organism: Hippocampus bargibanti (assembly GCF_051943395.1). Taxonomy (NCBI): domain Eukaryota; kingdom Metazoa; phylum Chordata; class Actinopteri; order Syngnathiformes; family Syngnathidae; genus Hippocampus; species Hippocampus bargibanti. Next base: position 11,018,146 of record NC_142736.1, on the reverse strand, counting down.
GCAGGCAGGAGGCAGCAGGAGGTTGTGTTTGACAAATTTTATTAAAATAAAGGTCAGCAGGAACAAAATGTAAAACATCAAAATCATCTGAACAGAAAAATTACAAAGTATCAAAAGAAGACCAAGAGTAAAAGTCCGCCAAGGTTAAACAAACACATGCACAGCATACAATGCATACAATTGCATACAAAGCATCCAACAATGACCCGACACCGGATGGTCGTTTCGGGAGTCCTTTAAGTGTCACTGATTGTAACGACCAGCACCTGCGAGGCAGCAGGCAGGCTGACAGCGCTACCCAGTGGTCGGCAATCCGAACGTGGCAGTCCGCCAAGGCTCGGGAGGACTAGCACCTGTGCAGGTGCAGGCGGGGCCGACAGTGCCACCAGTTGGTCTCCAACCATATCATGACAGACGGCACAAGTCGCAGGGAGGCGAGACAAAAAGAAGAGTCTGGGAACAAATAACGGGAGCCATGTAGGAAATGTCACATCGCGCTAAAATAAATATATTAATAAATAGGCAGCCTGGTAGTTGAGTGGTTAGCACGCCGGCTTCACAGTGCAGAAGTTGTGAGTTCGAGTCCCTGTGAAGAGTTTGCATGTTCTCCCATGGCTTCTCTGGGTCCTTCTGTTTCCGCCCACATTCCAAAAAACATGCATGGCAGGCTGATTTAACACTCTAAATTGCTTGTCTCTGTGTGCCCTGCGATTGGCTGGTAACCAACCCCCCGCCTAGTGCCCGAATAGGCTCCAGCACCACCCGCAACCCTAATGAGGATAAAGCGGTCTGGAAAAAGGATGGATAAAAATAAATAAACAAATGAATACATAAATGAATAAATAAATGCACAAATACATACAATTAAAATTTATGACAAACCATACTTTCTGAAGCTTGGTTGTGAGGAAGGTTGAAGTCGGGCCACAATAAAAACAATTTTAAAATCGAAACACTAAATAACATGTGCTTGATCCAAATTGCGACCTTCCTTGCTGCCTCTCAAACAGCTCGTCATACTGGTACAACCACTAACTTTTTAGGCTTACTGTTGAGAAATTAGGTTGCCAAAATAGGTCCTGGTCTACAATCTTGTCCCCTCATATACTGTACATTCTTAAAGCCAGCAGCCATAGAGATCCTTTTAAATGGCACTTTTCTGGCAAAGCCTTTTTGAACAGGCTACTGCTGTGAACGGTAGCTGTGATGATGCCTTTCCTTTTCCCGTAAAAGAGAAACACAAATATTTTGTCACCGGCAGGTGTATCCCACTTTGGGTTCAGGAAAAGAACAAAGCTTTTACATCCCTTAAAGGACAACCGACGTCTCCGGATAAGTTGTGTCCATAATTTGTAAAATGGCTTCAAATGACTTCTACTGAGCGTATTTTACAAAGATTCCACCGCATATAGCTATATTTTACGTTTTAAGACTCACGCTGAATATTCCGGAAGTCTTGTTTTTGAGTTGGTGTCGAGTCCGTACGTTATGTCACTGAAGGAACACCCCGGACCGAAAAAAGGACACATTGTAGCAGTCCTTCCATCACGTCAAAGCAACAAAGCTCCATGTAATGAATTTATCAGCCTGTGGAAACTGGCTGATTAATTCCTTACACGGCTTTGTCGCCATGTTCTGCCTTTTTTGGGTGCGACAGTTCCCACCGCTGATGCCGATTGCAAACATATATGCTTTCTTCTTCAGAACTATTTGAATCATATTCATAACTGGATGAGTAACAACAAAGCATATTCTCCGAATCTAAGCCATTGTTTTGATTCTCGAGCAAGGCAAGACATCTTGCTGTGACATCACGAACATGGGGGCGGGACCTTCTGAAACTTGCCACTTCCGGTTTCATATTGAAGTACTTTTTAGACATTTTAAGAAAGAATACCCAAATACCCAAGAATATTATTTTAGATGCTATAAAACGTTTTTCTGATGTCAGTTAGGAAACAAAAAAGTGACGTCGGTTGTCCTTTAAGGCAGTGTTTTTCTAACTTTTTTAGTCAAGGCACATTTCTTTCATTGAAAAGTAAAGTGTGGAACAAAGCTTATTTTAGCAATTGTGCATTTTATTGTTACTTGAAGCGTTGTTTTTTGTTTTTGTTTTTTGTTTTGGGGAGGACAATTAGATAGCTGCCTATCACTATGTAATACTCCTGCACGATTAACCGCAGGCATACACCTTGGATCATTTCCCATGGCATACCGGACAATCTCTCGTAATACACTGGTGTGTCATGGCACAGGATTTGAAAACTACTGCCTTGAAGCACAATTCACATTGTGTCACACATTGTCCTGAATACATATTGTTGATATGAAAGTCGATGCATCCATCCTCAGGTGTCAAGTTTTTAGCAATAATAAACCAAGATGAAATAATTTAAAAACTTGTCCAAACAAAAGCATATAAGAACCTGGTTTCCATCTACTCTATATAAAAAAAAACCCTTTAAATAATATTCTTGCAGCATCATTGGCTCATTTTAACAAGAATCAAGTACAAATACATCAGTATCGTAATTGGCCTTACTGTTTCGGGTTGTTCATGGAGGCTGTTGGTACTGCTACCAAGACTTAACTGCTAACAAAATAACTGTATAGTACCTCTTTGCAATTTTCTATAATGATACTAATGCAGCGCGTTCTACCGGAGACACATTCCTTGTGTGTTCTACATACTTGGCAATAAAGTTGATTCTGATTCTGATTAAGGCATTGTTCAAAAATATGTCCCAAAAAAATCTGTTCTTGTTAGTTGAAAAGGAAAAAGCAATAGAATTGGGCCAGTAAAAGGTAAATGTTGACTGTGCTTGCTTGATTTTGACTGATTAACAATACATTGGGCATCGTGAATGCTTTGTGCAAGAATGAAAATGGGAATGAGAGTTCTGTGCAGAGATAAATGCATCTTACACAACGGTTCATCTGGCACACAATTTGGTGGCATCCTTTTTTTTACAAGTTTCAAAATGCTCAATTCCAGTTGTCGGGCATGTGGAAGTCTCCTTTAAATAAGATTCAAGTTACCACATCATTGCTGGCTGCACATAGGCATCATTTAGGAGGGGTTTTGAAATCAACTGCTCACAAACGGACTGACAGTTTGATAGCCTGTTTCCTCTGACTCAACATCACATGTCTGTCTATCATGACTGACTCGCTGCTCAATTAAGGTGGACATTTACAAATGATCTCTCATGCATTTCTTCCCCCGCAGTGTAATGACTTCAGTCCACACGTTTTTTCCCCTATTGGTTCAATCAATAGCATTGCAACCAGATAGACTTAAGATCCCCCCTGCAAATGTCATTTTTCTTTCATTTAGTGTCATTTCTGTAGATCTGCATAGCCATTCTTGAAAATGTATCTTCTACGGCTGTTATGATGAAAAACATGCTCACTTTATTGCTTTCCACTTCTGCCTGATATGTTGAGAAGATTGGGATTTTTTTCGAGTTTGGTTAGTTTCTCTGCTTCTGTAAATCATTCCATCAGCCTGAAATTAAGGTCGGGTTCTCTCACTCACTCTGTGTCATTTTATTATCCTTTGCTCTCTTTTTCCAAGTCTCTTTTACGAATCAATTTGTCTGAAACTGACCACAGCAACTTCACATCATCTTGTAGAGTACCACCCTCACTTCCCCATCAATAATGGCAATGGCGCGGGATTAAAATTGCCATGACATATTCGTTGTCAAGTTACAAATTAAAAAAATAAAACCTGATTTGTTTTTCCCCACCTCGGACAGACACAATTTTGGGAACTTCAAAGAGACTGATATTTTGTGCCATTGATAATGGGTTTATCGTGATCGTTCGTCCCTGGCTCATCGCAAATTACCCCAACAATTGAGCCAATGGGTACACATGGTAATAAATTGACTGACCAAGTCTACTGTAGGTATTTACCAAACTCAATACAGTATTGTGCTTTTCATTTCAATATGATCCGAAATACAAACATTTTTTTTGTATAAAATGGCTAACCTCCCCACAATATCCTGATAATTATCACATTGTGATGTTTGGACATCATTACTTTTCTACAGCCTCCTTATGCCCTTTATTTATGGCTCAGTCGTGGGGCTATGATTTAGTTCGGTTATGATACTTGATATATCAGTGATCACTAAAACTGTTTTGAAAAATGGCTGTATTCCATCATTTGAACACCAGTTACCAACATGACGTACAATCTGTGTCAAGTGCGTGAACACGCAATGAACACGCAACATGCCAGCGATTTGGGGGGGGGGGCTCTTTGTCAATTGGATTCACATGATGTTGTGGCTCCTTTTGTAGCACCTTCAATTAGTTGTGCTCAAGTCATTGTGTACAAGAGTGTTTGCCTAAGTTCAGCTGTGGGTCCGTTTGGAATCACTGCATTCTTCAGCAACAGGCTCTGTGGTATGCCAGCACATTCCCCACTGCTGAGCTGGAGAATCCACTCGGAAAGCAGCAGCGGGGACATTTCCTTTCTATCTCCTCCCACTCTTGTACAGCTCTTTTCTAGTTCGTTCTACTTAAGTCACCCTCACCACTCATCATTTTTTTTCACGCTTAACCCAAAATCCCCTAGTTTGTAGTTTTGGCTTCGTCTTGCCATATGTATTGTGTTGAAAAAAAAAAATCAATTTTCTCTCTTTGAAAAAACATAAAAATCGAACTTACTCTTCCCTAACTGAAGCCTGTGGTTTCTTACTTTTGGTAGGAATTGAACCGGCTGTGTCGGATGCGGTGTTGAATCACCAATGTCTCGAAAGAGTAGCCAAGCGTGGACGAAGTGAGACACATTTGTTTTGCTCACATGAGAATCACTGGACAGAGGTTTTACATGACACACATTTACACACGCACATGCACACCGCCTTGTTCATCACTTCCATAGGCTGCATTAGAAGCCTTTTACAAAGTTCGACCACAACCCCTCTGGGGTAACCATAAATTTTGTAAACGACACCTCAAAACATATTGCTTTGGTCAAAAGCATTATTATTAGTACATTATTAGAAGTAGTCGTTGTAGTCATAGTAGCATTGGGATTCCTCATAAATTGTATGTTTTAAGTATTCACCAGAATTCAGCAAAGTTTCGACAAGCTTCAGCTCTGGCAAAAAAACATATACAGTGAGACCTCAGCTTACAAACTTAATTGGTTCCCAGACAGAGTGTGTGAGCCAAAAAGTGTATATCACAAAAAAAATCCCATAGGAAACCATTAAAATGGGAATAATCCGTTCCCGGGTTTCCATAAAATATACTTAAGCCTTAAAACTACACACAATATACCTTATTCTATGTATAATAGATGTGCTATTGTATTGTAAGGAAAGAAATACTCTGCACTGTATAATAAAGTCACTTTATTTACATTTGTGATGGTCATTGATGGCTTGATGGAATGACGTTGTAGGTCGGAGGTCAAAGGGAATTGCTGTTTGGAAAGAGTCACATTCCATCTTCTTCTTCTTTTCCTTTCGGCTTTTCCCTTCACGGGGTCGCCACAGCAAATGAGTAACCTCCATCTTCAGAGGTATGATACGCATGTTTGTTTTGGCCCAGCTTTTACGTCGGATGCCTTTCCTGACACAACCCTCTGTATTTATCCATAAGGACTGTAATTAAAGAAATAAACTGTGCTATAAAATAAAGTCGTTTTATTCACCTTTATGATGGTCATTGATGGCTTGATGGAATGGTGTTGGAGGTCAAAGGTCAGAGGGAATTGCTGTTTGGAAAGAGAGGCACATACATGAGGACTGTAATTAAAGAAATGAACTGTGCTGTAAAATAAAATTGTATTTACCTTTTTGATGGTCGTTGATGGCTTATGGAAGGAGAGTTACGTTCCATAAGGACTGTTGGTAACTTAACCTCTGATGTGGCTTCTCTTCTGTGCTTCTTTGGAGACTCCTCATCATTTTTGCTGATTAAAAACCTCTTAATTGACACCTGTTGCCTTCTGACTTGTAAGGTCTTACGAAGCTGAGGCATCACATTATCGTTCATCATGTTGATGATTGTCATAGCCACAGTCTTTTCTGGATGGAACTGTTCGGTAAAAGCCTGCACATCATTCCACTTTGCCAACATTGCCTTTATGAGCTCACTTGATGCTGCAGCCATCTCCTCCTCGCCCTCAGATGTTCTCGAACCATCCGTTGCTGGCGTTAAAATCCTCAACAAGCGCCGAATTTCCAGGTTGGCGCATGACGATATCGCCGTGAATTAGCCATGCTTTCTCGCATAAAATAGCTTTACTCACGCTGTCGCCGGATAGCTGCTTTTCGTTAATCCAAATTGACAAAGTTTTTTTGAGAGCACGGAAACACCTTTTGCAACAGACGCACCTTTGATGGCTTCTTTTTTTTCGGAAAATGATAGCAATGGTTGACTTATCATAGCCGTGCTCGGCCACTAAATCACACAAACGCACACCGCGTTCGTGATTTTCAATTATCTCCTTCTTCTCAGTGACAGTGATTTTATTTTATGTCTTCTTGGGCTGAAGACGAGCCTGTGGTGGGTTTCTTTTTGGTTCCATAATAGTAAAATTATCAGCAAAAAGCTCCAAGGAGGCGATCGACGTGTGCATTCAATGAGAGGGGGTGTGGAAAGTAGCGCCGGCTGGAGCGCTGTTCGGTCGTGTGCTTCCGTTGAAGATCACTCCGCCAGATCCGAAGGTCGTGTGCTTTGGTGTTCTTCCGCCGAAGATTACTCCACCAGCCGTGGTGGGTGTGTATCATGAAAATAGTGCGTATTTCAAGGTTTAATTCTCATAATTTTGACGTTCGTAAGATGAAAAGTTCTCAAGACAAGGTGTTTGTAAGCTGAGGTATCACTGTATATATTTTAAAGTTGCCAGACACGAATACCAAAATTGGTTCTATAGCACCCTTCAACCCTCTCCATCCACCCTACAGAGGTAAAATGTTCATTATTTTTCTCTCTCAAGCAAGCAAAGTACAGTCTCCATCATTATGACACTTTTTTCGATTGTGCACCACTGTGTTGATAACATATTGACTTATTAGTTAGCTACTTGCTTTGGCTTTGTGCGTTTCATGTCCCATGATCCTGTCTATATTTAGCCAAAAAGTAATGTGTCTCGCAGTGTCCACACGTTTCTATGTCTGTCTCTGTTGGGTTGTGTTTATGTTTGCACATAACCGATATGTAACAAATGTGCTAATATAATCACATTGTCTCCACCACATTTGTCATCTGTGTCTAGCGATCCGATGCCATTGTAAAAAGGACAAACTCTTCAAAGGAAGGTCAAACAAAAGCCTGGTCTAAATGGACACCTCTTGGGTTCCTTATTTCACTTAGTTTGATGTGAATATAGCTTTTTATTACACGTTATTGCTTTTTGGGTGTATGTTCAAGAAAAGTGGATGCATTCAGATTAAATTAGTCATACAATACAATGCATACTGATTTATATAGCACTTTAACAACAGATGATGCTGTAACACAGCGCTTAACATGGGCAGCTATCTTCTTTTCCTTTCAGCTTTTCCTTTCAGGGGTCGCAACAGCAAATCAGTGTCCTCCATCTTCAGAGGTTTGATTTGCATTTTTTTTCCGCCAAGCTTTTACATCGGATGCCCTTCCTGAAACAGGGAATTCATTTTCCAATCTGATTATCCTCACAAGGGTCGCAAGGGTGCTGAAGCCTATCCCGGCTGGCTGCCTTCGGGCAGTAAATGGGAGACCCTCAACCGGTTGCCAGCCAATCAATTTATGTACCATTTATTTATTAAATATTTCACAATATTTGGCAAAATGTCAATGAAATACCTTTTTAAATAAGGTTAGATAGAACTTTTGTCCAGCAATATACTGCGAATGGACAGCTGAAGCCAAGTATTGGTAATGCATTCACGTGTGAGACCTTATATATTAGCTTTTGTGAATATTACATCAGCAAAATCAACCAGACATAGATAATGAGCTCTTAGTTGCTTTTATTCATAGCAAATGTGTCCCAAAGTTGAATTGCCAATGCAGATTGAAGATTGTTTACAAGACATACCCATGAGCTTTCCATGAGCATCAGCTGTCAACACACCTTCCCTCTGCATCATCCTCTCATATAATTTTTGGGAATCCTTCCTACTTTTCTAACACTGCCACTCACTTGGAAATGTGTCTTATTGCATATTTAAAATAATCATATTGCCCCCCCCCCCTCTGTCTGACTTTCTGTTTCAGTGTTTTTAGTTTTCTTCTCCTCTGATTCATCAGTTCCTATCAGGCTGCTGTTGTCCACACTTGCACAGAGTAAACCACATACTGTAATTTGTCGGGGTGCATTATGTTCCTTCAATATAAGACTACCCTTTTCCGCCTGTCACTAATTGTCGTTCTCCGACACTGCGTACATTTGGTCTCATGGCGAAAGGTTAATTTAGACCTGCATTATCTTTAAGTGTCGACGCATCTTGAGGTGAATGAGTTCACTAACGAGCGCAATGTTCTGCTTCTCACATATACTGTTAGAACCACACCTCATTTCTCTTTTCTTTCTCCCTCCTGTTAAAATTTCCCCCATCGAGGTCGGGGTGTGCTCATACATTCTTCAAGTGGCGGGAAGTGAAGAATTTCCCATATGTAGAAAACTGCTTTAATCTGGTGAAAGATAATTCAGCTTGTTGCAGTTGAACCAAAATGATTAATCCTTCCAGTCTGACTTGTATTTTTCGTATATTTCTAGTCTATTATCAAATGGTTGTTTTCATTTTGTCTGCCAAACACATTGGAAAACTAGCATGCTAACATGCAAAACTTTGCTCAAAGCAATTATAATAAAAGCTGGAACAAGCAAAACTCCATTTAAGAAAAACAATAAAAGCAACATTTTGATTAGTATAACATCCCGCAATGTACACTTATAGCGATGGGAGACAACTCACAGGGATCCCAATCAAAATTCCCAGAGGAGTGTATCTTGGTTGAGGTTTGTGCGTTGCCAAATACTGTCATTGTTTTAGTGGTTTCCGCAAAATAAAAATCAATTGCAATTTGGAATAAATCTTGTTTCATTCAAAGGAATGATGTATCATCGGAGCATGTGTCCTTCCTCCCTTTTCTCATCCCACTCAAACTAAGGGAAAAGTCCACTTTTTGCAGAGTGACAATTGCACAATTGCACACATCTAGACAAGTAAAACCAAGATTAAAAGATGAATTCCATGGTAATAAGCGCATGACTTAACCATTGATTTCTCATATATGAAAAATAGATGAATAATAGTTTATGTGCCTTTTGGAGGGATGTTTCAAGTCAGGTGGGGTGGGAGGGCAATGCAATTCAAAAAGCCAGACTTGCCTAAATTCCTGCACTAATTCGTTGATGATGAGAGCATTAAAATTGGAAAAATAGCATAAAAAGAAACAAAGAAAATATAAAACAGAAAAAAAAGTGATTAGTTACGATTAATTGAGTGTTGACTATGAATTTATAAATTCATCGTGATTATATAAATATAACCACGATTATATATTTTACATATTTACATTATTTCGCACTCATATACACTCTTTCATTTTCTGAATCCGCTTATTCCTCACTAGGGTCGTGGTGTTTACTGGAGACTATCCAGGCTGTTTTCGGGCAGTAGGTAGGGAACACCTAATGCCCGAAGCAGATAAGCGAATCAGAAAATGAATGAAGGAATTCCTTCCTTCCTTCCTTCCTTCCTTCCTTCCTTCCTTCCTTCCTTCCTTCCTTCCTTCCTTCCTTCCTTCTTCCGGACCACTTATTCCTCAGGAGGGTTGTTAGGGGTGCTGGAGCTTATCCCAGCTGTATTCATGCAGTAGGCAGGGGACACCCTAAACCGATTTCCAGCCAATCACAGGGCACACAGAGACAAACAACATCCAGGGCCAGATAAAATTATGTGGCGAATGTCAAGCATGTCAACTCCATGATGCTTGCTAGAGGCTGAACCAAAATTTCAAACTAAAATTTACTATTGTTATGTATTAGATATAGTCATTATTCATGACTTCTGATTTCAAAACAAGTTATCCATCAATTTGTCTTTTTCTGTGTATGTACAGTAATATGTGTTTGTGGTTAAACATTTATTTGGTTTAACAAGATCCATAGTCCTAACGGCCCTCCAAGGGGAAACGATAACTACAATGTGGCCCACTGCAAAAATAAGTTTAACACCCCTGCTCTATATTGTCCCAAGGTGTGAGTGAGCGCAGATGTTTCTTTGTCGTTGTGTACCCTGCAATTGGCTGGCAACCGGTTCAGGGTGTCCTACACCTACTGGCTCAAGCATCCCCCGCCACCCTTGTAAGGATAAGCTGACTAGAAAATGGATGGATAGATACGCGTAGTCATTATTTTTAAGGCTTATTCCAAAATGATTTACTGTCGTACCTAAACCCTGCCCATCTCTCAGGGGACAAAATGACAGTGAAGTCATCGGTGCTGCAGCTGTCCATTCAGTAAGAGAGTCTGAGTTGTGTCACCACAAAGAAGACCATGACTTGAGGATATCTTTGGACATAGTCGCAGATGTATTTTCCAGTTTAACCTCATACGTCAAACAGGGTCGAGAATTACAACAGTGCTCATAATCACGCACTTGCGTATCTACCAAGCTGGAAATATGGTGGTGTCTTTTTCTGTCTTGTTTGTATTTATTAGTTTAGTTTTTGAGGGGCTTCCCAAATCTGTTGGCCTGACCCCTGGGTATCTATAGCTCTTGTGCAAGATTAGGGCTCAACAGCCTCCTGCAATAGCTCAGTGACCTCAAAAATGATGTTTGTTACAGTCTAACTTTGCAGAGTACTTGAATGAAGACTTCAGAGAGCAAAATAAACCAATGACAGTGCAGGTCATCTGTTATTTTTTCATTTATTTTTGACTGACTTGCAGTTGCTTCATCTGAAATATTAGATTATACAGGGAAGGTTTAGTGTCAGGAGACAGGAAGGTGATATTTTGGTCTGTGCTTGTTTGTATGTTTATATGTTTTTGCCAGCTGCGTATTTTGAAGTCGAGTTTCGACAAAAGTTTGGACAGATAATGGCATGGGCCAAAAGAGAAAGTTACAGATCTTGGTAGTTTGTATGGAATGCTTAATTTATCATTATGAAATGAATATTTCATGGATAATAGCTGCGAGCCATAGCTTATTAGTGGTTTGCAAAAGGAAAGTCAGGTCAAACATTTTCGTTATCCATGTGACCGTATGAATCTAAAAACACCGTATTCTAACATTGCGTTTGTGGAGACGAGCGTCATGGCTCATCCCATCATGTGGTGCTCGCCTGCTAAGCCCTTCACTACTGTGTTGTCATTTTTAGTTCACAACAGATGACACTCCAAGGCAAAATGCCACCCCTGACACGCATACAAACATGGGGGATTTTTCTACTTAATTAGTTTTCTGCAAATTCAATATTAATTGGAATACCGAGTTTGGATTACAGGAGGCACACAAGAACATTTATGAGTCACTTACCAATGATTAGTACAACTGAGTACCAAAATCAAATATCAAATAATCATATAGCAGACAAAAAACTTTCAATTTACGGCTAGTGTGCTTTAGGTATTGTGGTTATTGTTTTTTGTTTTTTTTTTTACAAGTATGGAATTATTATTTATAGATTGTACTAATTATTTAAGTGTGTGTCCTAATCTTTTGTTTGTTCTTTTTTTTTGTCTCCACGCAGAGGTTATCAGCCAGTGGCAAAGCGAACCAAAAGAACGTGTCATCTCACTTGTCCTCACTCATTTGCCGCTACTCAAACCGGGCAATGTAGAAGCCAAGGGGGAGTATATGCGCCTCTTACCGCGCATCCTTGCACACACGATCGAACATGGCCGCCACCTGGAAGAGTCTCGGCAACTCCTATCCTATGCCCTCATCCACCCTGCCACCTCCCTTGAGGACCGTGCCGCGTTGGCCTTATGGCTCAATCACCTGGAGGAAAGGGCTGCTGCCACGGGAGACTCACTCGAAAGGCCCTCGCCGGCTGGGCCGCATCACCATCAGTCCACTCCACCGTCTACCCTTACATCATCGGGATCTTCCACCAACAGTTCTTCTTCAGGTAACCTGTACGCTTTGCACCACCACCAGCGCTACGGCTCCGACGATCGCCTCAACGGCTGGCAAGGCAGCAGAGATTCGGGGCTTGGGAGAGGCTGGCAACAGCAGGGCTGTGAAAATGGACACCTTCCTCTCTACCCATCAGCTTCTGTACCATCAACCATCAACACATTAGGAACCGGTGGAGGTGGAAATGCCCGTAAGTGTTTCTATCATTTGCTGTCATTTTTAGATTTCTGTCCTGGTTATGCTCATCATTTTGGTCTGTTCGTGTGGATCTTACATTAAGTGCAAGAACATCAAAGCTGTTGTCACTAACATTCACCTGTGGTTGATTGGTATCTTCTCTTGGCCGCAGTAAAGGCTTTCTTTCAAGCCCCTGAAAAAATCAGAACAAATAAAATGCTTTATGAGATAAGATAACAGATACCGAGTCTAAAATGGGCTGATTTGTAATTCATTTTAAAATCTATTCCCTCTTTGTAAGTACAGTGAGACCTCAACTTACAAACACCTTATCTTACAAACTTTTCGTCTTACAAACGTCAAATTTATGAAAATTAAACCTTATAATAAGCACTATTTTCATAATACACACCCACCACGGCTAGCGGAGTGACTCTTCGGCGGCAGCATACGACCGAACAGCACCAGAGGTTAAGTTACCAACAGTCCTTATGGAAGGTGACTCTCCTTCCATAAGCCATCAACGACCATCAAAAAGGTAAATAAAACTCTATTTTACAGCACAGTTTATTTCTTTAATCACAGTCCTCATGTAATGCGCCTCCTTCCAAACAGCAATTCCCTTTGACCTTCGACCTCCAACGGCATTCCATCAAGCCATAAATGTTGTAAATAAAGTGACTTTATGATACAATGCAGTGTATTTCTTTCATTACAATACAATAGCACATTTATTATACATAGAATACGGTATGTTGTGTGTAGTTTTAAGGCTTATTTAGTTGAAAAGTGTATTTTATGGAAACCCGGGAACGCATTATTCCCATTTTAATGGTTTCCTATGGGAATTTTTTTTTAGATACACACTTTTCGCCTTACACACTCTATCTGGGAACCAATTAAGTTCGTAAATTGAGGTCTCACTGTAATGCCAAAATTTCAAGATTGCCGTTGCCACATAGACTCCAACATATTTTGAAGATACAGTGGTACCTCGGTTCTCGACCATAATTCGTTCCAGGACCCTGTTCGAAAAGCGATTTTTTTCGAACGCCAAAACCACCTCTTTGCTCCTGTCACTTGCGAGTTGATAGCGGGGGAGGGGCGGCAGGGCTGGCTCTCCCGGCCGTTCTCCACCTGCTGTCAATTCTCTAATCACGGACACTCAACTCGCGTGTATCCGGTCCAAGGTATTTTCCCTGCGTCCCGTAAATTTATGTCATCTTCCGGGATTGCGTCATTTTGCACCCTCGTGTGCCATTTGCTTTTTGGCGGAGTAAGCGGGCAACAAATCGCTACGAGCCACGTTGACTCCACTTTCTCAGCGGGTTTCAAAACTCTGAAGTACACTTTTGAGTCAGGGTGTAGTCCGAAGCATGCTTCTGATTGGCTGCCGGTGCCGAGTATGCAAATTGCCAAACGAACGTTCGTTTGGCAATTTGCGAGCGGATTTAACAAACATTATGTGTCATAATTTTTCGCGTCTTCGAACGTTTGTTTGGCCATTTGCATAATCGGCACCGGCGGCCAATCAGAAGCCTGCTTCGGACTACACCCTGACTCAAAAGTGTACTTCAGAGTTTTGAAAGCCGCTGAGAAAATGGAGTCCTTGTAGTGTTAAGCAGGCAACACAATGCAAACGTTGTACACCCGCACGCGACAACAGTTGGTTACGGAGAGAGCGATACACCCGTGCGCCGCTCAGCTCCCCACTCATGCGTCGTATTGGCGTTCGAACACCGATTGATGTTTGAACGCCGAAGCAAGAATATCTCTAATATTTTGTTCAAACACCGATTTGTTCGAACTGTGAGGCGTTCGAGAACCGAGGTACCACTGTACAAAAAATGTAAATAGGATAAACCACAATTATTTGCATAGAGGGTCAATATTTTGAATTCATTTTCCATTTATAGTTTAGGAAAAGCTCCTACGTCCACACCTCTGCCCGAGTTCCGCCTTTTGATGGAATGAAAATGTTGAGCTTTACTATCACCTTTACATAGTGTGCATCCATCCATCCATCCATCCATCCATCCATCCATCCATCATCTGCCGCTTATTCGGGGTCGGGTCGCGGGGGCAGCAACTTCAGTAGGGAAGCCCAGACTTCCCTCTCCCCAGCCACTTCTTCTACCTTGTCCTGGCGGAGCCCGAGGCGTTCCCAGGCCATCTGGGAGTCGTAGTCTCTCCAGCGTGTCCTGGGTCTCCTCAATCTGAGGCTCGACTTTCCGACAGACCCGCCCCTCTAGAACCCCTGGATAGACCTTTCCAGGGAGGCTGAGGAGTGTCATCCCTCTGTAGTTGGAACACACCCTCCGGACCCCTTTTTAAAACGGGGGACCACCACCCCGGTCTGCCAATCCAGAAGCACTCTCCCCGATGACCATGCAATGTTGCAGAGACGTGTCAGCCAAGACAGCCCCACAACATCCAGAGCCATTAGGAACTGCGGTCGGATCTCATCCACCCCCGGGGCCTTGCCACCAAGGAGCTTTTTAACCACCTCGGTGACTTCAGCTACAGAGATCGGAGAGCCCACCTCGGAGTCCCCAAACACTGCTTCCTCCAAGGAAGGCGTGTTGGTGGAGTTGAGGAGGTCTTCGAAGTACTCTGCCCACCGATTCACGAGGTCTCGAGTCAAGGTCAGCAGCACCCCATCCTCACTGTACACAGTGTTAGTGGTGCACTGCTTTCCCCTCCTGAGACGCGAGATGGTGGACCAGAATTTCCTCGAAGCGGTCCGGAAGTCGGCTTCCCTGGCCTCACCGAACTCTTCCCATGCCCGTGTTTTTTCCTCGGCCACCACCGAGGCTGCATTCCGCTTGGCTAATCGATACCTGTCAGCTGTCTCAGGGGTCCCACAGGTCATATAGGCCCGATAGGACTCCTTCAGCTTTACGGCATCCCTTACTACTGGTGTCCACCAACGAGTACGGTGGTTGCCGCCACGACAGGCTCCAACCACATTACGGCCACAACTCTGATTTGCCACCTCAGCAAGGGAGGTACGGAACATGGTCCATTCGGACTCAATGTCCCCCACCTCCCCCGGGACATGTGTAAAGTTCTGCCGGAGGTGGGAGTTGAACCCCTTCTGACAGGGGATTCCGGCAGACGTTCCCAACAAACCCCCACAACACATTTGGGTCTGCCAGGTCGGACTGGCATCTTCCCCCACCAATAGAGCCAGCAGGTGATGATCAGTTGACAGCTCCGCCCCTCTTCACTCGATTGTCCAAAACATGAGGCCGCAAATCCGATGATACAACTATAAAGTCAATCATCGAACTGCGACCAAGGGTGTCCTGGCGCCATGTACAGATATAGACAATCTGTGTCGAGCACTAAAGTCCAATAACAAAACACCACTCCTGTTCTGATCGGGGGGGCCGTTCCTCCCAATCACGCCCCTCCAGGTCTCACTGTCATTGCCCACATGAGCATTGAAATCGCCCAGCAGAAGAACAAAAACACCCCCTAAAGCAGGGGTGGGCAAACTTTTTGACTGGCGGGCCATAATGGGTTCTAAAATTTGACAGAGGGGCCGGCCAGGCCAGGAGCATTTGGAGGCAGTGTTTGGGCCGGATATACCAAAGCATTAAATGTAGTGTGTGCAAACCTCAGCACAGTAAGCACACTACAACCCAATTTATTCAATGTCTTTCAAACGTGAAAAATAGCCCTTAGCAATTCATACATTTGCCTCAAGGAATATGCAAGATATGGCATTTACATACTATTTCACGGATACCTGGAATATGAGGCCAGCAACTTTTCAGAGTTGTCTGCCCTGGTGTCCGCTAGCTTTTTTCATGAGTCAGTTTTTACTATAATTTGGACAAGTTCGGCGGGCCGGATTAAAAAGCCTGACGGGCTGTATGTGGCCCGCGGGCCGTAGTTTGCCCATGTCTGCCCTAAGGTCTACAAAAAGGATGGGTACACTGAACTGCTGTTTGGTGCATATGCACAGACAACAGTCAGAACACGTCCTCCCACCCGAAGGCGGAGGGATGCAACCCTTTCGTCTACCGGGGTGAATTCCTACGTACAGGCGGCGAGCCGGGGGGAAATAAGTATGCCGACGCCTGCTCTACGCCTCTCACCGTGTGCAACTTCAGAGTGGAAGAGAGTCCAACCCCTCTCGAGAGGGCTGGTACCGGAACCCAGGCTGTGTGTGGAGGCAAGCCCAACTATGTCTAGTTGGAACTTTTCGACCTCGTGCACCAGCCTGGGCTCCTTCCCTGTAAGAGAGGTGACGTTCTACGTCCCAAGAGCTAGCTTCTGCAGTCAAGGATCGGACCGCCAGGGTCCCCGCCTTTGGCTGCCGCCCAGCTCACAATGCACCCGACCCCTCTGGCCCCTCCCATGGGTGGTGAACCCTTGAGAAGGGGGACTCACGTTTCCTCTTTGGGCTGAGCCCGACCAGGCCCCATGGGTGTAGGCCTGGCCACCAGGCGCTCACCAACCAGCCCCATCTCCAGGCCTGGCTCCAGAGAGGGGCCCCGGTGACCCGCGTCCGGGCCATTTGTTTTTCTTTATATGGGGTCTTCTGAGTTGTACGTTGTCTGGTCCCTCACCGAGGACCGGTTTGCCATGGGTGACCCTGCCAGGGGCATAAAGCCCCAGACAATTATCATTGGGTTCATGGATTGCGTATCTAGCATGCTTTTTGTACAGTAGTTAAGTGAAAAATAAACGTATGCATGAAATAAAAATGTCTTTACACTTTTTTAATGACTATTTTCTTTCAAAAATGCAACCAATGCAAAATCCTCACGTTCGATACACACGAAACCACGAACGCCTGCATGTACAAATATATGAAAATACATGTATGGAAAACGAAATCTGCAACGTTTACATTACTTACGTTGATGAAGTATTATGCGGCACGTCGAACTCTTTTGCGATGGAAGATTTGCTCCTTGTTGGATTCTCCTCGACAGCCACTATTGCCTTGTACTTCATTCCGAGATCACAATTCTTACGTTTCCCCATGGTTTAAATTGGTGTTGAACAACAGTACTGTATATAAGCTCTGCTACGCCTTTTTTATTGTGCTCGCGTATGACAGTTCAAAGCACGGAAGCTGGTAGCAAATGGCATCTGCGACACTCCGCAAGGCACGGGAGCTGGTCACGTGACCAGCTCCCGTGCCTTGCGCCATTTTCTACCACGTGACCAGTCACGTGACCAAGCCACGTGACCGACGGCGCGACCGATACAGATTCCGATAATGGTGGTACTGTATAGAAACACCTAAGCAATATCGATTCACCTTAAGTATCTTTTGTATCGATATAAACATAGCAAAATGGCTGGCGGCAGATGAAAAAGAGCACCATAGTAACTGGATTATTGTAATATCCATGAATCGTACTAAACGGAACTAATTATACATAAAAACACTAGAAATGTGCGCGGGAAATGAAAATAGTATCGTCATAAGCAGTATTATCAATATAACCGATATCGATATAATGAGACTTTACTATACGTATATTAATTCAGGTAATTTTGTATGTACAGTACTTGTGAATAAAATTGCTAAGCTTGAGCTAAAAATGGATGCAAGTCGTATGCCCCGCCAGAGTCCAGTGAATTTGAGTGATTCCCACTTTTCAGTATATCTTCACCAGACATTTCAAACTCAAGGCCCGGCAGCCAGATCTGGCCTGCCATGTCATTTATGTGGCCCTCCCGAAAGCAAATCATGTATGAACTTGAGTGATCTTTAATTTAAAGCAGATTCTTTACTTACAGACAGTGTATTGTAGGTGTTCAAATACCTGACATGTTTCGGCGTATATCAAGTAGACAGGATGAACTTAGGACAACGATTGAGTGATCTTTGATCAAATTTTGACCGATATGTCAAATTGTCACATGGAATAAATAATGTTGAGATTTTTCATTTGTGACTATTTTATTTCAGCCATTTTTCTTCCTTCTCAGTGGGACCTCCCAAAATGTCGATCTTTTATTGATATGCTTGTTTATTCATTTAGGAGCGCAGGGGTTAACAAAAACATAAAACAATAATTGAACTATCATACTTAACCTAAGTAATTACTGAATACTGAAGAAAATTTAGCAGTCAGTTCATTTTATTTGGTGTAAGCGCTAAAATGATTAAAGATTTTTCCGGTTTCACTGTCATAACGGCCCCCTGGCGGAAGACATAACACAAAATGGCCTGTGATAAAAATAGTTTGATACCCCTGATCAACATCTTTTTCCTTATCTTTGCTCCAGTCGTCTTTTGAAAGCAGCCTGTCTCTTCCTTGACTGACACACATTTTTTTACGGATAAAGAAAGGGGGTAACATGCAATATTTCATATGGTGAGCCTCAGAAAATAAGCTCACGCAGTTCACATCCAGCATAAAGCGTTCAGCAATCAAATAGCCCTATATGCGCGAGTGAATGGCCAACTATCATTTTATCGGGATAAGCCAAAACAGGTAGGATTAAGAAGCTCCATGCAGTGTGTGAACAAACAGATCTGGATGTTATCTCACTTATTACACAAAAATGTTTATTGCAGATTATAGGAGCTGTTACACATACATACATATGGGTATATTTATAATAATAATAATAATAATTTTTTTTTCAAGCACCTTTCAAAGCTCTCAAGGACAATTTACAGTCACAGGCAAGCATAGATACAATAATAAATAAAATACAGTAAAGTCTCGTTATATCGATATCGGAGATATCGATAGTCCCGGTTATATCGATACTATTTCTATGCAGGCACAGAGAAAATTACATGCAAACAGGGTCGGATATATCGATAGTCCCGGTTATATCGATATTTTTTCGGACTCCCTTGAATATCGATATAACGAGACTTTACTGTACAATTATAAATAGAAACAAGAGATACAGCTACACATAAAATGCAATTTTAAATACCTTGGCTTTTAGATACCTTGGCTTACGAACTTAATTGGTTCCCAGACAGTGTGTAAGGCGAAAAGTGTGTATCCCAAAAATTAATTTCCCATGTGAAACCATTAAAATGAAAATAATCCGTTCCCAGGTCCCCATAAAACATAATTTTCTACTTTCTAATTTTCTAAGCCTTAAAACTACACAAAATATACCTTATTTTGTGTATAATAAACGTGCTATGGTATTATAATTAAAGAAATAAACTGTACTGTATAATGAAGTTGTTTTATTTACCTTTGTGATGGTCGTTAATGGCTTTATGGAATGGAGTGGCCGGTTTCATCAGCATTAAACACTTGATGATCACTTGTGGGTGCTTTCTCTGCGATAATTTTACATAGTTCCTCATCAGTTGTGTTCCGTTTAGCTGGGTTGATAGCTTTTTGCATCAAGTGTACATATGGCTTGCGTGGGTTATTTTTGGAGCCTGATTGATGGGATATTTTAACCTTGCATGTTTTAGAACATTCACACTGAATAACTGCTGCACATTGACCAATTCTTAATAAATGCAGAGTCATGCTTATCACTGTCGGGTATTCCCAGACCCCCCAAAAAATAGGGACGAAGTTATGTTTAGAAAAACAACGGAAACTTGTCCAGCGTTATATCTCATGTGTTTTACTTGTATAAGTACCATATTTTTAGGTGTATATAGCACACCGTAGTATAAGGTGGACCCCCAACGAGTGGTGTCTTTTCAAACTTTTTCCATATATAAGGCACACTGGAGTGTATGGCGCACCTTCAATGAATGAACAAATGTTGTTCAAATATAATAGATAGTTTAAAGTTTTCCAAGTAAGAGGCATACCACAATATAAGGCGCTACCGTAGAGGCTGGGGTTATGCACTACTACTTCTACAGGGGGAAATGGAGTAGGGGGCTGCTCACAGTAGTTGCGAGACCTGTTGTGTCTCAATATTACTTCACATATAAGGCGCAACTTTCATCTTTCGAAGAAAACCATGGCTTTTGGGTGCGCCTTACACACCGAAAAATACGGTAGTTGTTTTAGCTTTGGTCAAGCGTGAGGTCATTGTCAATCACTGAAATCAGCAACCTACCACTCTCTTTGATCATGCGTCATGTCTCCTAGCTCAACCACATCGCATTCTCACTTCTGTCTTCAAATACTGTCACGTTTTGCGAGGTGGTGATGGCGGGTGCGGATCCCAAAAAGCAGGCAGGAGGGAGCAGGAGGTTGTTTGACAAATTCTATTAAAATAAAGGTCAGCAGGAACAAAATGTAAAACATCAAAATGATCTGAACAGAAAAAAAGTATCAAAAGAAAACCAAGTGTAAATGTCCGCCACGGTTAAACAAACACATGCACAGCATACAATGCATGCGATTGCAGACAAAGCATGCAACAAACAGTGAACCGACACCGGATGGTCATGCCGGGAGTCCTTTTAAGTGTCATTGATTAAAACGACCAGCAGCTGCGAGGCTGCAGGCAGGGCTGACGTCGCTACCCGTTGGTTGCCAATCCGAACGTGGCAGTCCGCCACTGATCGGGACGACCAGCACCTGTGCAGGTGCAGGCGGGGCGGACAGCGCCACCCGTTGGTCGCCAACGAGATCATGACAAATACAGAATATATACAAATTGTTCCCTCGTTAACTCCTGGTTCACCTGCTTTACTCACTTGCGGATTTTCAATCGTGACTATTTTATTTCAGCCATTTTTCTTCCGTGTAAGTGAGAGCACCCAAAATGTCGATCTTTTTATTGATATGTTTGTTTATTTATTCTGGTGCTGAGGTGTTAACAAAAACTGAAAGCAAGCCCATGAACATTCGGGGGGTCCCCTCACATTTTAGAGTCGCACGCGTCTGCGACCCTTGTGTCACAGCCCATGTTTGAATCCAGTGGCACTCTAGCACCCCATGTCTCTAAGTGGAGAATCTAGAACCTCAACTCCATTTTTGCAGCACTCTTAAAAACAATGGCACATTTTTAGTAATACGCAAAGTTTCCAGACCGGAGGAGTAAAGCAGTATGTGCTCACAGCATAATTCCAAACGTGCCTTTAAGGACCTTGCCCCACCCCCACATCCGTGTTCCCTCATTGTGGTGTGTTGAAATAGGCTCAGAATGCGCTTCTTTCCTCAGACGTTCCGAAACTCAGAACATTGTTCACATGTGCCGTTAGGTTATTCAAATTCCTCCCAAAAATGCAGAGCCCCGCGTGAGCATTATGAGGAAAATAAACAGCTGCATTCAGAAATTATCGACACCACCACAGAACACAAGGATGAAGACAACAAAACGTTGACAATAACTATGTAAATGTTTTACTTTTATGTTAAAAACGCTTGACTTAACTAAAATCCTGCATGACATTCCAGCCAACAACACAATCCTAGTGGATAAATCTGCTTTTTGATTCCTTTTAACTGTTTAAAGTGAAAGTTAGTTGCGATGACCGCTTTCGGTGGATGAAGACAAACAAGCTATGGTCATTATGGCAACTAAATCTTTGATTTCCACCACAACAATTTATGAACAGCGAGTTGTGTACACGGGATTCTAGTGAAGAAAAGCCATTTCAAGGTAAAAACAAAGTGCCATTACAGTACAGTGTACTAAACTCGCACTAATATAAGATGACAGCCTATAATTCCATATTTCGTATTTTAAGTTACATTCATTAAGCTTAACAGTATTCAGGGTACTGAGAAGTTTGTGTGTAAGTATCATGGGTTGGAGTGTGCATTCTGTTTTAATTGTTTCTCAAATTCAATTTCCCTGGTAGTCTAGCACTTCCAATAAATGGCATACTCGCTGAACAGTGAACGGCGTTTCCATCGACCACATTTAGTTGGGTCGAATCTTACTGTACCCAAATGACAGCAGGTATGAACGACAACATGGTGGGAAGGCTGGCCTATTGAAACATGGCATAACTATGGTCAGAGTAGGATATTTCCAGACAAGAATGCAAGGGCTCTTTTTTTCTTGCTGGGACATGTAAGAAACAGCTGAGGGTTTATAAATAAAGACATATTTAAAACCCCTTACTGGCTGTACCAAGAAATATCCTAATATATCTTTGACTTCTTGTAGCCTTAGTCCTACACGTACAATCTCAGGGTTTAAGAATTGATGAACCACAGGTATTGATAGCACGGGGTTGGAGGCAAATTTTAAAACAATGAGCACGAATGTTGGAAAACCTGGTTGCCAAACTAGTAAGGAGATTTGTGTGTCATTTAATATTTATGCTACACTGACAATGATCAAGATGTCAACCATCAGCTTGTACAACCACAATTAGACCTTTTTCTTCATCGCCATTATCAGAATCTGAATCAGAACACTTTTATTCGTCCCACAATGGGGAAAAAACAGTAAGCAAGTCATGAATTTCATCGGTTATCATCATGCTCACTAGAATACTATTTTCCTGTCACCTCATCATGTGTGCTATTGATGGGATGGACCATCCACTTGACCCCAGCTCATAGTTTGAGCCCTCGCCCAAGCCGCAGCAGAGCATGCCATACATCCTTTCCCTTGTATGGCATCCTTTGTGGTAGACTGTATTTAGGGAAAATGGCTAATATTTAGGGACTGGAACTTGTAATATTAGCTGGGCACCTATTTTAAACATGGCCCATGAAGCACTATACATAGCGCCATCAGTCAGAGGACCACATATAGGATCGCAAGAGACATCATTGTTGGAAGCAGTTTACTCTGTCACAGATATCAACGCTTTGGCTTAAACATTTGGAAATGTACTTTACGATCCAATCAAAACCTGACAACAAGCTCGCACCACAGATGTCCCAGTCCCAGGGTGTGCTATACCTTGCTTCCAACCCAAATTAAGCAGCGACTGTCTGAACCGTACCCACAAGGCAAACGGGAACAAGTGGCATTGAAAATGGATTAATGGCTCGTCCAGTATTTGAATTTCATTAGCTGATAAATGGGTCGAGGTGTTTCTGCCAATCGTTCATTTGTGTTGAACTGCTCTGAGTGGAGAATTTTTGTTTTTTCCACCAAATCTCTGAACATCTGTGTTTCTTATATCTCACAGTCCTGACGAGTGGAAGTGGTAACCAGCCTCACAGTCCTCTCAAGCGCTCAGTGTCTCTCACTCCACCAATGAGTGGCCCGAGCAACCATCCCATGGGTCCGGTCTGGCTGTCCCAAGAAGATCTCCGTAGTAATAGAGGCCCAGCCCCTGATCACGCACCCCTCTCCCCCCAAAGCAGCATTGCTTCCTCAGGCAGCGGAGGAAGTGAACATCTGGAAGAGGCCGGTTTGGGAGGAGCTTTAAGTCTACATCGCAGTTCCTTCCATGACGATGGTAGTGGAATGAGGGGTGAGTCACAAAAGTTGTATTTTTTTGTCTTTCAAAACGAATCATGATCTTTGCAAAAGTAGACTTTTTTTGAAAACTTGATACCTTTTAGGGTTGTGCAAAGTTTCATATCTCCATTTTTTTGCCAGATAACAGTAACTCAGTAACAACATGCTTGTAATATTATTTTATTCAGTGAAAACTATGCATTTTTCTAGGTGAAAAAATAAACATTAAATCCAAAAAGGTGTGAATTGTCTGGTAACCGGTTCAGTGTGTCCACCACCCTCTGACCGAAAATGACTGGGATAGGCTGCACCACCGCCTGCCACACCCTTGTGAGGATAAAGCAGATCAGAAAATTGATGTGTGTGTGTTTATGTGTTTGTATCACAGATGTTCCAACATGGCTGAAAAGTCTTCGTCTCCATAAGTATGCAGCACTGTTTTCTACCATGGCCTATGATGAAATGATGTCACTTACTGAAGAACAACTGGAAACGCAGGTACACACTAACCATAGGTTATAATTGTATTTGCAGCATTAATACGTTGGTGCCTTAAAGGGCAACCGACACCATTTTTTTGTTTCCTAACTGACATTGGAAAAACGTTTTATAGCATATAAAATACCCAAAACACGCAGGCTGATATTTTTAGTCAAATGCAAAACACCAATAAAAATGTTTAAAGTGTCCCAAAACTACTTCAAAATGACCCAGGAAACTGTGAGTTTCAGAAGGTCCTGCCCCCTTGTTCGTGACGTCACGCCAGGACGTCTTTGCCTTGCTCTAGAATCAAAACAATGGCTTCAGATTCGGAGAAGATGCTTTCTTGTATCTCATCCAGTTATGAATAAGATTCAAATAGTTCTAAAGAGGAAAGTATAAATGTTTGCAATCGATTAAAGAAGTACTTGCGTATCAATTCAAGCCGCCAGGACTCCAATGTAGTGTCCCAGAAAATGCACAAGATGGTGCCCAAGCTCCGTTGGAAATGGGCTGATTTGTCTGCTGGAAATTTGTGTCAGCTAGTATCAAATACTAGCCTTAGTGCAACACAAAACGATTCACCATTGCGTTATTTTTGTGTTTTCCTTCTAATTTCGCCATCAACACGGATCAACACAAAGTTTTCAGACCAAACAAAGTACCCAAAATGCATTGTGCGTCGCTTTCTCGGTCGCGTTCCAGGCGTGACGTCAGGTCAGGCATCGTCATAAACTCGAAAACAAGTCTTCCTGAATATTCAGCGCGAGTCTTAAAACGTAAAATATAGCTATATGCGGTGGGATCTTTGTAAAATACACTCAGTAGAAGTAATTTGAAGTCATTTTACAAATGATGGACACAACTTGTCCGGAGGCGTCGGTTGTCCTTTGCGTCTGACTCTACTTTGAAAAAAAATGCACTTGATTCCTCATCAAAAGCAGTATATGTTTTGATGCTTTATTGTTGTTTCCACAGAAAGTCACCAAAGGAGCAAGACATAAGATTGTCATTAGCATTCAAAAGCTAAAAGAGAGACAAAACCTGCTGCGCAGTCTTGAAAAGGCCAGTCACCCATTTTTTTTGTTTTAATTTATAGGTGTGTGTCTCTATTATCCTGACTTTAAAAGCAGAAGTGATGATGCTCTTGACCCTTTTTTTGCTCCTAGCAAAAATTTGGTTTCACCAACAAGTGAGCTGCATTGCTACATCACAGTCATACATTTGTTTCAGTGTTGTATCTGTGTTCAGATTTCAAAGTTTACATTTTCGTCTGGGAGGACTAAAATTATAGTTACTTTGACAAAAAAAATCCCATTTGCCATTGTTGTTTGGCAAACACACTGTTTGGTTGGCCATTACCATCTTGTCAGTCTGTATCTGGAAGTCCCACAGGATCTTTGCTCGGTCATTCTCTACTACCTTGGGAGGTGTTTCCCATTTTGACCTTGGGGTTTCCAGTCCACACTCCGCACAGATGTTTCGGTAGACTATGCCAGCCACCTGGTTATGGCGCTCCATGTCGGCTTTCCCTGCCAGCATCTTATACCCTGCAGTTATGTGTTGAATTGTCTCAGGTACCTCTTTGCACAACCTACACCTCGGACCTTGCCTGGTGTGGTATATCCGTGCCTCTTTGACTCTGATGTTCAGGGGCTGTTCTTGAGCAGCCAGGATGAGTACCTCTGTGCTGTCCTTTAGGCCAGCCCTCTCTAGCCACTGATAGGACTTCTTGAGATCAGCCACATCAGTTATGGTTCGGTGGTACATCTCGTGTAGGGGCTTTTTCTCCCATCGTTTTCCTTCTTCCAGCACCTCATCCTCTGTTCCCCATTGGCTGAGACATTCTCCGAGTACATCATCCGTTGGAGCTATTATTGTGGTCATAGATAAAGGGCAAAGGAAAGCCTTTAACGTGGATGTAGCGGTCCCGAGTGATGGAAACATCATAAAGAAGGAACATGAGAAACTCGAGAAATATCGAGGGCTCATAGAGGAGCTGGAGAGAGCCTGGAAGGTAAAGGTGACAGTCGTGCCTGTGGTGGTCGGAGCACTCGGGGCAGTGACCCCCAAACGAGACCAGTGGTTGCAACAGATCCCCGGAACAACATCGGATATCTTGGTCCAGAAAAGCGCTGTGCTGGGAACAGCGCGGATACTGCGCAGAACCCTCAAGCTTCCTTGGACCCGAGCTAAAATGTGGGACAGACACCACCCACGGGGGGTGAGACGAGGAATTTTAAATTGAATTTTAAATGCTTATTACGATACTATTTCTATGAACGCAAGGAGAAAATTTACATGCCGCCAAAATTTACATATATATACAGTAAAGTCTCGTTATATCGATATAACCGGACTATCGATATATCCGATCCTGCGGCATGTAAATTATATATATATATATATATATATATATATATATATATATATATATATATATATATATATATATATATATATTGTGATATCATGAGAGGCTGGCTCTCAGCGGGACAGGACAAGAAGTGCAATGGACGACAGGTTTGGATACAAACAAAGGTTTTAATCAAAGGTTTCAGGGGGGATTCACAAGCAACAAAGGTTTGAAAAGTGTCTCTTCCGATACTTAAATCAAAATAAAGTCTCTTCTGAGGTAAAACTGAAGACGGAGTTCTTTTCCAAGAGTCTCTAGGCCTCACCCCTCTTGACGTCCTCCGCATGTAGCCTAGCCACCTTAGCAAGGTCCAAATCCAGTGTCCTGTCGTGTGGTCCCAACTGGCAATGAGTTCCACGCAGCAATCAACTTCTTCACAGAGCACAGCAATCGAGCTTGCCTTTCCCCAAGCTGCACACTCAGAGGCTCTCTGCCTTAAGAGCCTTGCCTGCCAATCCCGCCCTGATCAGATGCAGGTGTGTGGTTTTAATTGCTGCCTTCCACCAGATGGGGCCAAGACTCTCTGGGTGGAGCCATTTTAGGGGGATGTATTATTTTAGGGGGATGATATATATATATATATCATCTCATTTTCCGTACCGCTTATTTCTCATTAGAGTCGCGGGGGTTGCTGGAGCCTATCTCAGCTGTCTTCGGGCGCGGGGCGGGATTGGATTGGATTGGATTTGCCTTTATTAGTCTTTTACATGTCACAGCAGCAAAGTTATGAAAGAAATGAAAGTAGAAAAGCAAAACACAGGAGCTGCTGGAAAGGCAGCCACTCTCGCGGCGCCGTCTTGAAGTCAAAAGAACAAAAAAAAAACCTAAATAACAAATAACATGACAACACGAAGACACAAAGCGACATTCATTCTTAAGCACTTTCTGTACCCTCTTTGTTACATAAAGCAGTTCCAGATGAAAGAGGAGAGGATCAAAGCGTCTCTTCACCAGTGGATCAGGGACATCATGGTGGAATGTGCACGTCGACTACAAGCTAAATGTTGAAAGCAAACACGCAGCTGTAGCATCCATTGACGAAAAGAGATTGTCTCACATCTCCTGTCCCACATAAATCAGCTTCAATTCCATCCCGCGACAGTTCCATATACGCATCGGCGCTCTGCGCTGACGCTCCTTCCTTCTTATCGCGGGCTCCTCAAGCCATGTATCCATCCAGCCGCAGACTGTCGAACAGCACCGACCTTCCACTGAACAAAGCAGGGCTGTGAAGATGCTGCCCATTACAGCCGCAAAAAAGCACAATGGCCCCAGAGCTGTCCAGCGATGACAGTCGAATGGCACCGACATTCCTCCCATTCAACACAGTACTGGCATATCCATGCTGCCGAAAAGGCGCAACCGCTCAGCACAGTCTCCTCCTTGATGAATGTCGTGGTCAAAAATGCTGAAAAACAATCCGTATCCGTTCCACACGACACACAACAACACAAAGTGACAAAAGAAAACACAAACACAAGACAAAACCAACAAAAAAAAGCAAGGCTCATCAGAGCACTTGCTGACGGCTGCCTACTCGGGCGCCATCTTGGACTTGGATGGAGGGGGACACCCTGAATTGGTTGCCAGCCAATCGCAGGGCACACAAAGACATACAACAGTCACTCTCACACTCACACCTAGGGACAATTTGGAGTGGTCAATATGCCTGCCATGCATGTTTTTGGGAGTGTGGGAGGTGTGTGTGTGTATGTGTGTGTGTATATATATATATATATATATATATATATATATATATATATATATATATATATATATATATATATATATATATATATATATATATAATATATATATATATATATATATATATATATATATATATATATATATATATATATATATATATATATATATATATATATATATATATACACACACACACAAAGGAAACATTTGTATGCCAATGAATTTGCCACAGTGAAATAACGATTTCCCTGTCTCTTCTCTCCTTGTGTCTTTAACCACCACCAGGATGTATTAGAGGGCAGTAATCTCCGTGTACCACTGCAAGAACTTCATCAGATGATCATGACGCCGATCAAGGCTTTTACTGGTGGCGTGGACATTTCCTTGCAACGCCCGACCATGAACACGGATTCCAAAAGTTCTGCCCCTGGGTCCCACCTCGCTGGAGGAGGTGGAGAGGCTGAGGCAAGCTCAAGTGTCATTGCAGACGGGGATCTACCAAGCCAATTCACTCGTGTTATGGGCAAAGGTGACTTGCTGATCAGGCTCTTCATTTAAATAATCTTCAACCAAACAGTTGATGATTTCTAATTTTGATTTTAGTTTGCACTCAGCTACTGGTTTCAAGGTCAGATGAGGACAGCATCAGCTCCTATCTCCAACTCATTGACAAGTGTCTTATACATGAGGTACAATACACATTGCTTTTACAAAAAAAGGTTTTGACAACCAGACACACATATCCAACACAGATTGATTTCTATGGTTTTGATTTTGTTCATGTCTTTTTGGTAAATTACATCTCACGTAAATGATGGCGGTATGTGCTTGATGTAATGAACTAACCAGCTAAGATGGCCCAATACACGTCATATGCCTGTAAAGTTTGAATATATGGCTTCAAATGGGCTGTCAGTTGTTTAGAATGACACACGGCTAATCAGAATTCAGTTTCAACACCACATTCATGCACCAGACTCAACTCTATTTTCTTCCCTTGACCAACAGTCCTTTAGTGAAACACAGAAGAAGAGACTGTTGTCATGGAAACAGCAGGTCCAGAGGTTGTTCAGATCAATTCCGAGAAAAACACTCCTTGACGTTGCAGGTTACCGAACACAGAGGAGGTATATATTGCATACTCTTTCTGTATACATGATGATGATGTGGTTGCGTTCCATCAGACATGACATGTTTTGCCCTGCAGCAATCGTGGATTTGGTCAGTCCAACTCACTCCCGACCACAAGCTGTGTTGGAAGCAGTGTTATGGCACGAAGAAGCCTTCGGCAGTTCCAGATGCCCTCTCGGAGCTTACCAGGTGCAAGGCTTGGCCTGTTAAGCAGCAGTGGCCTGCTGGGACCCACACCTCGCAGTAGCAGCAGCACACCCACAGGCCCCAAGCAGGGGAGACAGGTGAGGCGGAATAACTGAAAGGTCTGTTCCAGCAACAAACAAATACATTTCTAAACTCAAAACATTTTCATCATATACACATATTTGACATTTGGCAACAGCATGTTCTTCATTTTTTGTTAGTTGTGATCATTCACAACATTAAAGGACAACCAACGTCACTTTTTTGTTTTTTAACTGACATCAGAAAAACGTTTTATAGCATCCAAAATACCCAAAACACGCAGTATGATATTTTTTGTCAAATGCAAAACACCAATAAAAATGACTTAAAAAGTGTCCAAGATCTGCAAAAAATTGAGCTGCGAATTGGGCATTTTCAGAAAGTCCCGCCCCCAGTTCGTGACGTCACACCAAGATGTCTTGCATTGCTTGTGAATCAAAACAATGGCTTCAGATTCAGAGAATATACTTTCTTGTTACACATCCAGTTATGAATATGATTCAAATAGTTCCGAAGAGGAAAGCATACATGTTTGCAATCGATTATATGTGTAAGAATTATATGTGCCATTTTGAGGCAACATTGGGGGAAAATCTCTCACCCAAAAAAAAGAGGCACAAAATGGCGACCTCCCGTGGCCACCTCCGCTTCCACAGGCTGATAAATTCCTTATATGGAGCTTGGATGCCCTCTTCTGGCGGCTTTTGGGTGCAACACGCTTCTCAGACCAAACATGTACAGCAAAATACATTGATGTGATGGAAGGACTGCTACAATGTGTCTTTTTTCGGTCAGGGGGCGGTCCTTTCGTGACATCAGACAACAAGAATTCCTGAATATTCAGAGCGAGTCTTAAAACGTAAAATATAGCTATATGCGGTGGAATCTTATTGAAATACGCTCTGTAGAAGTCATTTGAAGCCATTTTACAAATTATGGACACAACTTGTCCGGAGACGTCGGTTGTCCTTTAAATGAAATAAGAAGACACACAAAAGGCACAAAAATAGAATTGTGAATCGTCTGCCTCCATCGGTCATGGCTGACCATGGATGACTGTCCCGGTGGACAGTGTGCCTGGGCGGTGTATTATGGAGAGCAGGTTGTCGCCTATGCAGCTTGCTCCCCCTCTCCACCACGCTGACTTGACCAAAGGAACAGCTGAGCTGATACAATTTGGGGTCAGTATGATCGCAGGAGCTGCTGGAAAGGTCGCGGAGGTCGCCACCAGACCGCCTTATGTGCGCCATTACCGGATTGATTTCGGGTTTACTCCCATAGGAACTGCCGGAAAGGTGGCGGATCTCGCCACCAGACCGCCTTAGAGGCTCCGGAGACTCGTGGATGGCGGGGTCGTCTTTACACCCGTGTAGGTCTATAGGACCTACCCACTGCCAATGTACAGCACCTGGTATTCCCAGGCGGTCTCCCATCCAAGTACTAACCAGGCCCGACCCTGATTAGCTTCCGAGATCAGACGAGATCGGGCGTTCTCAGGGTAGTATGGCTGTACAGAATTGTGAATATGGTGAATAAAATCAATGATATCAGATAGACTTCCTTAGTGACTTATCCTTATAAAATGTGTTTGGTGTTTTTTCCCTCCACTGCAAGAATACTGACAAAGGATAAGGGAGTAGCATTGGCGTCTGACAAATGAAATGAGGTGGATGGAACTTTAGGGAAGTCACTCCACATACCACAAACCTTGCGTCAGTGCTGAGCTTTGAAACAGGAGGAGGTGTTTCAGCCTCATCCTGGCACACTTTGGTTTGGGCTAACCCATTTCATCGGAAACCAGTCTTTTTCGCTCTCTCACACATACTCATCACATACAATGGGAGGAAATACCTCAGTTCCTTTTCCCCATACGTCCTTGTCTGTCAGAATTGTGGATGTGTAGAGAAAAAACTAGGGAGAGAGCGATGTGAGTCATAGTTTGGCAGAGTTGTTGGTGAAGGTGGGGCAAAGACAGAGAAAGAGAGAGAGGGAGTATTTACGTTTGAGAAAGAGTGAGAGAAGCAGTGAGAACAGTGCATAGGCATTTCCTGTTTTTCCTTGGCCTGCGGCACTGGAGGGCCATGAGGCGGGGTTGGAGAAGGGAGCAAGGGGGAAGAGGAAGTTGTAGTGCTGCAGGTATGCTAGGCAGGTTACTATGAGGAATTTGTGTGTTTAGTATAGGAGTCTGACAATTTTGTCTCACCATAAAGGAGTGCTGAAGGAGTTTTTATTTCTCATTTATTTTCCATCGATGCCGACTCTGTACAACTGATACTGATTTGATATAACTGATTTGTGTTTTTTTTCCTTTTTACGTGTATTCGTGATCTGTGTATCTCTGGTTTGGAACGATACAATTTGATACAGTAAAGGCGATTTTAGTATGGTACTGTGGTACAGTAACAATGGCTTTTCGGTAATATATATTTTGTGTAGTTTTAAGGCTTACAAAATTAGAAAGTAGAAAAGTATGTTTTATGGGACCCTGGGAACGGATTATTCTCATTTTAATGGTTTCCTATGGGAAATTCATTTTTGGGATCACCTCGCCAATGCCGGATGATTGACTCAACTCGCCACCGTACCTGGACTCTTCCTTTGATGCGCGAGTGTATCCGGTTCGAGGTATTTTCCCTGCGTCCCGTAAATTTATGTCATCTTCCGGAATTGCGTAATTTTGTACCCTCGAATTGCGTAATTTTGTACCCTCGTGTTGCTTTTTGGCGTAGTAAGCGGGTCGGATCACCCCCTGCCTTCTTACTCGCTGTGTTCTTTTATTTGTGAATAAACATCTTGCTTGGGTAGTATAAGTCTGTGCCGCCTGCTTTGGGATCACAAACATTCCACTACGTTCCGACGAATCAGCTGCCGTCACTCTCGCTCAGAACGTGACAGCTACGGATGACTCGGCTACAGGATGTTTTTTTCTCTTAAAATATCTATCCAATGACACTTGCTCTCACTCCCACAGCCACATCACTAAATTTCACAGCCTCCTTATTCTTCAATATCGTACTGATCGTAGATTTCGCCATGCTGTATTCGCTAGCCAGATCAGACACTCGCACACCTCCTTCATATTTTGCGATTATTTCTTTCTTAAATGCAATAATTGTACGCACTACTTTTCTTTTGTCACTTTTAGCAGCACTTACTTTCTTTGGAGGCATGATTAGGGGCTAAAACTCTTCGTACACCTATATTAAACGCTAGAGCAAAACGCAGCACGTCCGCAAGCGACAACAGTTGGTCACGGAGAGAGCGATACACCCGTACGTCGCTCAGCACCCCACCCTCGCGTACGCACTCACGCGTCGTACCGGCGTTCGAACTCCGATTGGTGTTCGAACTACGAGGCAAGACTATCTCGAATATTCTGTTCGAACTCCGATTTGTTCGAACTGTGAGGCGTTCGCGAACCGAGGTACCACTGTGTATATATATATATATATATATATATACAGTAAAGTCTCGTTATATCGATATCGTTTATATTGATAATACTGCTTATTACGACACTATTTTCATTTCTCGTGCACATTTCTAGTCTTTTTATGTATAATTAGTTCCGCTTAGTACAATTCGTGGTTTTTACGATAATCCGGTTACTACGGTGCTCTTTTTCATCTCCCTCCGGCCATTTTACTATGTTTATATCAATACACGCCATCGGTCGCGCCATTGGTCAACTTGGTCACGTGAGTTTGTTACGTGACCAGCTCCCGTGTAGCAGAGCCATTTCCATTTTCAGACGCTAGCTCATGTGTAGCAGACGAGATTGAAGTATTTGTGTTACAAGGTAAAAATGGGAAGCAGAAGAAGATTGATGACTTTTTTAAATTGCATACATATGTAAGCGTTGCAGTTTCCCTGTTGTGTTATGTACATGCCCACTGTACTGTATATGAATGCAATCGTTTTTTGCAACAATGTTTCTTGTTTTGTCTGCTGAAGCGTGATTTTGAAAATTACCATACATTCCATACTGTGTATATATATATAGTGGTGGGCCGTCAGAGCCAGCAAGGCCTTCTCTGCTGGCCTAACATAATCAGACATCATTATCATAATTATAATAAAAGTCAATTTCATTTAAAAAGTATTTTTTCTAAATATATATATATATATAATTATTCTACATACTGTTTTCTTGATGTTATATTGTATCCATTTGGTTATGCTCCTTTCAGTGTTGTAGTTTTAGGTCAGAGTTTTTAATCCAATCAGAATTCAGCTAGCTTGTGTCGCCAGGCTGTATGAAATCTGACCAACGCCTTCAGAATCAACAGTGAGGGCGTCTGCGCGCTGTACACGAACGGGCACATGTAGTTGATATATAGTTGCGATAGCCAATCAGATCACGAGTTGGCACAGTAAGGCCAGCTGGAGGGCCTCGCGTTGAACATGACATGTACGCGTCCTGTGATTGGATACTTACTTTACCTCAGCCCTCAGCGGAGGCAGCGCTATGCAAATCAACCAAGCTACAACAGATCAGACCCGGAAACTTTAACAGAAAAACCAAGTATATCTGCTTGCTTTTTTAACCCACAATGGCTGAAGGAGAGGACAACTCGCTGTCGCATGTAGGCCTATTCTCAAGAACAAATGAAAAACATTTGTTTACTTTTATTTTCAACAAATAGTTCGTTTTGTGAACGTCGTGTTGTTTTTCTTATATTAAACTGACATTTTGTAATTTAGCGTAAAATCTTGTTAAAGATTGCATATTCTTGGTGGACTTAATAAAACTTTGTGGACAAATGATTTTAAATTTCCTTTTATTTTTAAGTGTTTGCAGTATCACGTATAGTGACAAGTTCTAATTACTGATGCAGATTTATTGATGTGTAATTGCTCTGGAAAATAGCCTGTGTTGTAGACGATTAAGGTGATGCCACGCCCAGTACTGCGTGCGTGTGCTTTTGTAAATGATATCTCCAGCCGTTGTGTCATAAATTATGGTATTACGAGGGATATTTGTTCAAGTCGGACTAAGTAGCACTTCACTGAAGGCCTAGGTGTGAAATGCACGGACCGCCACTGTGTATATATATATATATATATATATATATATATATATATATATATATGAATCATGCTGTGCCGATTACCATTTTGTGTTTGGGAGCCTTTTACTGAGCGAGTTGCTTGTTCTATAGCCACAAAGGGACATAAGTCTTCTTGTGCCGGTCCCAAGCCCGGATAAATAGAGGGTTGTGTCAGGAAGGGCATCCGACATAAAAGCTTGGCCAAAACAAACATGCGTATCATACCTCTGAAGATGGAGGTTACTGATTCGCTGTGGCGACCCCTTGAAGGGAAAAGCCGAAAGGAAAAGAAGAAGAAGTTTGGGAGACTTTTACTGAGTGAGTTGCTTGTTCTGTAGCCACAAAGGGACATATGTCTTCTTGTGCCGGTCCCAAGCCCGGATAAATACAGAGGGTTGTGTCAGGAAGGGCATCCGACGTAAAAGCTTGGCCAAAACAAACATGCGGATCAAACCTCTAAAGATGGAGGACACTGATTTGCTGTGGCAACCCCTTGAAGGGAAAAGCCGAAAGGAAAAGAAGATTAATTTGCTCTAGATCAGGGGTCCCCAACCTTTTTTCGCCACGGACCGGTTTAATATCAGACAATATTTTCACGGACCGGCAGATAAATACAACAAAATAAAATTATACGACAGGCATGGAAACTGTTTTCTTCTTTCTTTTAAATGTAATAATAAACATGAATCCATTGTGTATTTTTATTCAACTTTATTAACAGAGTCCTGGTAACATCGCGCCAACAACAACATATGTAACATCGTCTCTGCCTCTTAACGCTCAATGGTCACGGTGGTAGTGTTTAAACGTGGCAACCCCTTGAAGGGAAAAGTCGAAAGGAAAAGAAGATATATATATATATATATATATATATATATATATATATATATATATATATATATATATATATATATATATATATATATATACACACACACACACACACACACACACACACACACACACACACACACACACAAATAGACTAAAATATGTTTTTTTTTTTCCCCCTTCAGGGTCTATGGTTCGCCAATCCTGGTGGCAGCAACAGCATGCCAAGTCGAACCCACAGCTCTGTGCAACGGACCCGTTCCCTGCCAGTTCATACAACACCGCAAACTATGGTCATGTTCCAACAAGCTGGTAGGTTTGAATTAAAAGCCATTAAATAATCATGCACGCACACACACACTTGCATAATATTTTACTTTGTGTCCTAGAGAATAGGACACACAAAATTAGCCTTTTCAATTTGATAAGTGAGAAGAATTTTTATGTATTTATTCAACTATATCACACCTCTGTAATCTGCATGAGCATTTACTGAAAGTTCAGAATTTCATCCATCCACTCATACATTTTCTGGTCGTCTTTATCCTCACAAGGCTCACGGGGGGTACTGGAGCTTATCTCAGCCATGCTCTGGCAGTTGCCGAGGGATACCCTGAACCGGTAGCCAGCCTATCGCAGGGCACACACAGACAAATCACCATCCCCACTGACACTCACACCCAGGGACAATTTGGAGCGTTCATTGAACCTGCCATGCATGTTTTTGAAATGTGGAAGGAAACCACGAGTACCCAGAAATAACCCACGCAGTCCAGAGGAGAACATGCAAAATCAACACAACAAAGGGATCGAACCTACGACTGCTGGACTGTGAGGTTGACGCAATAACTACTGGTCCACTTGTAAACCCGTTCACTTGTAAACCAGCTCTACAAACTGAGCCACAGCAACTTAAAAACACCAACATGTTGTTGTTGTCCTGCTGATAGCTTCTGACACCAACAAGACTCCAGCTATGACCAGTTCTTGGCTCGGCCCCAGTAACATGTTGGTCCTGGGTGTCAGGTTGTTTTTTTCCCTTATTTAGCAAGGGTGTTGTGTGGGCGTTTTTCATGACTTATTTTACATTTTTCTGTGAATTGTTGAATGTACGTTTGTGGATGCCAGGCTGACCCAATTAATTGGGCTTGCATTCAAATCTCAGACAGTCTCATAATGTCCACACGCACTGTCAAGTTATGTTGGTTTTTTGAGTTCTTCCCCTAACTTGAAAAGGGTTTTAACTGTGTTGACCGGGATTACACTGGGACTTCACTCTTTGACTCCAATGATGAGACAGATTTCTCCTTTCTTTTTCCTCTTTTATTTTGGACTTAATCGTCTCTTTTCTCATTGAAAAGACAATTGCAGATTGCAAGCTGATTTCAAGATTGCAAGTTTGCAAGTTTGCAAGGTGAAAAACCGTCAGCCACCCTGGTCTTTACACAGTTGAACTCTACTGTCTTGGTAAACTCCTAGAGCAGTACTTGAACCGAACCGAACCTGAGCAGTGTTGCAACTGACTATTTTAAGGAGTGGTTGCTTCTGGTGAGAGCCTT
Source organism: Hippocampus bargibanti (assembly GCF_051943395.1). Lineage (NCBI taxonomy): Eukaryota > Metazoa > Chordata > Actinopteri > Syngnathiformes > Syngnathidae > Hippocampus > Hippocampus bargibanti. The sequence goes on along the minus strand of NC_142736.1, from coordinate 10,981,167 downwards.
TGATTTCTGAATGGCTTTCAGCTGCTGGCACACCTGCCTTCATTTCAGCTCTCTCCTCTGGGGGAAAAATGGTGCCACTCATCTTTGGACTACAGCTTCGGCCATATTTGTAGTTTTTTACCAAGACACTCATCTTTGGACTACAGCTTCAGCCATATTTGTAATTTGCCGAGACACCTCCCACTCAATCTTTCCATGGATACATCGGGAAGATTGCCAACTGTAGGCAAACGAAGTAAGTATGGTGGTCTTGCCAAGATTTTCTTATTTCTGTTCTTCAGCAGGTAGTAGAACAACCAACCGTCTTACGTCCCTGTGCAGAACAGTGGGTTGGAACTGTTTCCTCAGGCTGCTTAAATTGGGATGGATGGGCTTTGCCTTTGGGGTTTTTGTCAGGGGGACACAGTAGCTGGGATAGATCCGGATGTGGACATCCCTCACAATGCCTTTGTCATCTGGGTTGGCGCAGATAACTCTGCCAAGCTTGAAGTGACCCCTTAGTGCGTTTTGGTCACATAACCAGACAATGTCTCCTACAGTGACATTCCGTTCAGCAGTGTGCCATTTGCTTCGGACAACAAGGTTGGGACCTGCGAGTTGACTCCAAGATTTCCAGAACCTGGTTACCTCAGCCTGCATTGCCCTGAGCCTTTTGTAGGGGTAGATGGAAAAGTTAAATGTTTTGAGGTCTTCACTTTGAGATGCACGACCAAGAAGGAGGCTGTTTGGTGTGATATATTGGATGCAGTTTTCCCGACTCTGGATTCTGGCATCAATCGGGCGCTCATTTGCGAGGTTTGCTGCAGTGTAGAGAGCTGTCTGGAACTCGGAGAAGCTGAGCCCGTACTCAGCGGGGTGAATTTTCCACATCCACTTAGTTCCATTTTTGGCTGCTGTATCCTCCAATGTTGTTTGATCCAAGCCATCCAAGAAGCTATACAGTTCCTTGAGGAAAGACTTCGCTCCAATGAAATTGGTTCCAGGATCAGACCAGATCTTTCTTGGATGCCCTCTGAGAGCTGTGATTTTTTTTTCTTTCTTTCTTCCACAGAGATGGCTCCTATGGAGGAGACTGCCTCCCACTTTGGGCCGTCCAAGGCTTGAACTTGTTGAGAGATCCTTTTTGCCGCTCTCCAAACCATTACAACTGTTTTGACCAGTCTAATGATAGGACCCTGGTCTCTGGTCCATTTCAGGTACATCACTGCGCCATAAGCATGCTCACTTCCATCAGAGAATGTGACCGCAGAGGGTGGTTCAGTAATAAAGCATTTGGGAGTTAGAGCCCTAGTGAACATGAGCGTACTGGTACTCCTCGAATAGATCGATTGCATCATCTCTGAGTCCATCTGAGAGTGCAATGTCCCATGTGTCTTTGACTGGACAGCTTTCAGCCTTTGCCTCTTGAAATGCCCTCCGAACCAGAATAGCTCCCTTTTGCTTGGTAGGAGTCACAAGGCCAACTGGATCGTGCAGTCCTGACACTTGACTGAGACGTTCTCTTCGCGTCAAAGGGCTGGGTGTCATGGCTCTGATCTTGTCTTTCAGAAGGTCTTCACCCAGCCGCATCTTTTGTTTCCTCTTAGAGAAATTGATTCCAATTCTGACATGGAGCTTATCGTCTTCAACTCTGTAGCCCAGACCAAGTGCTTTGTTGTCATCATTGCCCATCTGATTTGGTAGGATGATGGTCTTTGTCCTTTCCTCATTAGCAAACAACTTTCAAACAACCTCATTAGTTCCTTCCTCCCACTTTGCCCAGAGAAGACCCATGGCTTCAGCTCAAAACCTCCGACCTTCAGGATCCTCTCCACATTGGCTGTGATGGAGTTTAGCTTGACAAGGCTGTTGTGTGAAGTAAGGATGTCGTCAATGTAGCTGTCGTTATGAATCACTAGACGTTCCTCTTCAAGGTGGGCAAAGAGAGGGAGGTTTGCAGTTTCACGCATTGCCAGTTGCGTTATGCACCCTGCAGGTTTGTCTCCTATGTTCACTCTTGAGATCGCGGATTCCCCCAGGTCCTCATTCTCAGTATCTCGCCAGAGGAATCTGTGAAGATGCACTTCTTGGTCTTCCAGCCAGACGGAGTTTCTTTTTTATGTCTCCCAGGGCAGCATGAACCCCACATCTGAATCTGAGCAGTACAGCTCGAATCTGGTTAAGGACATCAGGGCCTTTCATCAGCAGGTCATTCATGCTGACACCTCTGCACCTTTGACTGCTATTCCAGACAATTCTTATTGGAGTTGTAACCGAGTGTGGGTTTGAAGCAATGAGGTGACTGAGATACCAAACTGGTCCATCCCAACTGGTGATGGTGCCTTTGGGTAGTTTGAGGGCTGCTTTTCTATTTACCATATCATGGACTTGTGCAGCATAAGCCACCTTCCACTCCGGTCTTTTGGCCAATTGTTTTTCTGTTCTCAGGAATGTAGCCTCAACCATTTTTCTGTTGTTTGGAAAGGAAATGGGGTCCTCCACCCAGGGATACCTGGCATGCCAGTGTGGCTCTTCGCTGTGGTGGTCCTCTGTGACATAGGTGAGGCCGTCCCTTACTACTTCAAGTTCCCGTTCCTCTGCGAGAGTCATCTCTTTGCCGCCTGGTTGACATTTTCCACAGCGGCATCCTCCACACTTTGGATCACATGCTGCACCAATACTGTCCCATTTCCACCACTCTGGGAAGCCCCGGTAGGTGCTTGACCTCTGGAGCTTGGCGTGAACATGAGTGTTGGGAGGGTTTGTTCTAGCTGGGCCAGTGAGTTCTTCGTACTTTAAGGCAGCAGTCCTCATTGATCTTGCAAAGTGAGTCCTGGACATTTGGGTGGACACAGTAAGGTCTTCAAAGAGTCCAGGATGAGAGCCTCCGACTGTCATCCCCAATGGCCCGTCCCACAGCACAAGGTCTGCAATAACTCTGATCCGTTGAGGTGCTAGCTGGCCCTCTCTGTGGCTTATAAGCAGATAGATTTCATCTGGTCTTGTCAGAGCTCCAAGTGGGACATCCGGAAAGAGTTTCTGGAGCCGTTTGGAGTCAACACTTTTGTGAATGTCTGCAATATTGTCCAGACCATAACAGACCAATTGATGCGATCTAAGAGTGCCTTTTGGAGTCCTCACTCTGATCTTCAAGAGGTACCGCTTTGTCTCCACAATGGTCTTCATTCCTCCAACACCGTGTACGATGAGAGTGATGGCTTCGCTTCTAAGGTTCAGTTTGTCTGCAGTCGTCTGGGTGATGTAATTGGTGTCAGACGCCAGGTCAATCAGTGTTCCAATCTTTTGTCCAGCATTTGCGGTGACTTCCAATAACATCATCAACACTGGCAGTTCCTGCAATCCACTTCTTTCTAAAAGTCCTGATTTGGCTTTTGTGTTTGACATCTTGGCTGCAGCATTGGAGAACGCATCATGAAACTGCCTTGCCAGCTCTGGGGAAAGCCTCTTGACAAAGTTTTCTTGTTCCTCTGTGTACGTTCTCCTGCTTTTGCCATCCATGGAGCCAGGTTTGCTCCACTTCTGTGCTGATCTGCTTTTCTTGTTCTGACAGAGATAGAAATGATGCTCAGGTGCATGTTCATCCTTGCAGGCATGGTTGGTGCATAGGAAGTCATCTTTGCAGTCTGAACTGACATTATGGACATCAAGACATCTGTTGCATGCTCCCAGCTTCTTAACAGCAGCTTTCTTGTCTGCAAGCTGCAATGCCCGGAACTGCATGCAGTAGTAGATTTTCTTCCTGTGCTTCCCATCTCCGCAGACAACACAGCCATTGCGGTCATCACATGCCCTGGTGGATTTCGTCCTGGCATATCTTGGCTCAGGCTTCGATTCCCTCTTATTTGGTTCCTCATCCAATTGTTCCAGCTGCTCATAAATACTCTCTTGCCCTTTCAGGAAGTCCAACAAACCGTCAAACCTGTTGACTGGAGTTACAGCATTCCTGGGATCTGTTGCATAGATGAGCCATTCCTTTCTGAGAGGTGCTGGGAGTTTCCCCTCAATCAACCTGGTCACGAGTGGGTTTTTGATAGCACCAGTGTCCCTGAGCTCACTGAGATCTTGAAGTGCTTTCTCCACAGCTTGGATTAACTCCACTACTCTTCGCGGCTGGTTGCTTTTGACGGGCTGGATTCTCTGCAGCTCCTCCACAATTTCTATAGCAATGGACGTCCGGTTGCCATAGCGATTTCCCAGAACACGGAAGATGTCATCAGCAGTGATATGGGTGGTGAGACGAAGGTCTTTCCTGATCTTGTCCTCAACACTGTCCAGCAATTGGGCCCTTTTCACTTCCCTGGAACCGGTTGACTCCCCTTGTCTTTGGAGCGCTTCCCAGTCCCTTTTCCACCTGTAGAAGTCACGTTTGATTCCGGTGAACTGAGGAAGGGTTATTGGCTTCAACTTGATGGCTGGTACGGGGTGACTGGATGCAATTGGTTCCTTCCTGACCTCTTCCTTTACCCCCTCTTGTATGAAGTCAGCCTTTTTGGAGACAAGCTTGGTGGCTTGAATTTCCAGGGCTTTTAAGGTTGTCAGGATTTCAGCTACTGAATCTTCAGGAATCCATTGTCTCCACCGGCTATGTACCTCTTTTGCAGTCTTCATTAATCCTTCAAGGTGGTTCAGCAAGAACTGGTATCCATCCAGGTTCATATCCTCAGGGTCCACAGCAGTGGTGCGTCTGCACTCCTCCTCTGCTGTCAGAAGAGCTATGGATACTTCATTTTTTCCAAACTTGTTCCACAGGACCTTCTGAAGTAAACCTTTGACCTCCGCCCGCTTTGACACACATTCTATTGAAGTTTTGTCCAGATCTTCTTGCTGCACTTCAGTGAGTTCTGTTTCCCCATCTCTTAGCTGTATCAGGAGTTTGGCCTCTACCTTGTCATTGGCTTCCATAACTTTGTCAGCTGCTGCGATGAGCGTCTTAAAACTGTCTCTGAGCTCCTCCTCAGACAAGTCATCATGGTTCCTGGTGAGGCTGTTAACCAGGCGGGTGAATGATGCTTTTGCAGTTGTCCTCTCAGTCTTAATCTGGTCAACTGCCTTCCTGTCGGCCATACTCACAATTCAGGTGGAGTTGGAGGGAACTGGGTGAATTTAAGCCGTTTAATCTTTAGTCAGGGGGCCTGGACTATCCTGGTTTCCAGAACTTCTTTTTCCCGTTGTCCAGTGGGGGGGACCGGTTTTTCACTGATGTCCAGTGGGGGGACCGGTTTTTCACTGCGGTTTTTCACTGTCAAGTTATGTTGGTTTTTTGAGTTCTCCCCCTACTTGAAAAGGGTTTTGACTGTGTTGACCGGGATTACACTGGGACTTCACTCTTTGACTCCAATGATGAGACAGATTTCTCCTTTCTTTTTCCTCTTTTATTTTGGACTTAATCGTCTCTTTTCTCATTGAAAAGACAATTGCAGATTGCAAGCTGATTTCAAGATTGCAAGTTTGCAAGTTTGCAAGGTGAAAAACCGTCAGCCACCCTGGTCTTGGTAAACTCCTAGAGCAGTACTTGAACCGAACCGAACCTGAGCAGTGTTGCAACTGACTATTTTAAGGAGTGGTTGCTTCTGGTGAGAGCCTTTGATTTCTGAATGGCTTTCAGCTGCTGGCACACCTGCCTTCATTTCAGCTCTCTCCTCTGGGGGAAAAATGGTGCCACTCATCTTTGGACTACAGCTTCGGCCATATTTGTAGTTTTTTACCAAGACACTCATCTTTGTACTACAGCTTCGGCCATATTTGTAGTTTGCCGAGACACACACTCACACACGCATACGCTGGCACACATACGCACACACATACGCGCACACGCACACATACACACACTCACACACACTCAGGGCACTTGTAAACCATAATGAGATAAAAGGCAATCCGCTAGGAGGCAGTGTTGCTGTTCCCAATGAACAGGAACGCGCCATCCCCCATTCTCGTTGAAAAATGGAATACAAGCCTTTCTTTCACTGATGTTTGATGATATGTTTATTCAACACAAATCGGGGAGGAAAATAGGACCGTAATTTGTTTCCCTCAAGCTTGTTTGGCTTTGAAGCTAGAAGTCGTTGATATTCTTCAGTTACTTCTTCATTTTTTATGCTCCTGCGGCAGTGGCCAAAAAGGCAGCAGCAGAAGAATGTCTTCCGAGTCAAGCCAAAACAAGATGAAGGGAAACAAATGATGTTGCTACTTCACTTCTTGACTTGTGAACAAATGATAAGTTGTGATAAATGCTGACAATACATGAACACATACACGTAAATAATGCATGTACTTGTGGATCTCAAAAATGGAATTATCGCATGATTATTACAAATCTATTTCTGTGAATAATTCAGAGTCAAATCTCATCCGTAAGATTAAACCAAAACAAGACTGTAATGTCATCTGATGGGTCAGATATAATTACAGACTGGCCAATACTGGCCCCTGGGTCAAAATTTGGCAAACTGTGGGTTAAAAGGAACAGCCTAAAGACATTGACAACATATAGTTCAGCCAGTACGCACCCAGGAAAAGAGGCTTCGATTTTGCCCCTCTGGTATATATATATTTTTTTATTTCATTCATTGATTCATTCATTCAGTCATTCATTTTCCGATCTGCTCATTCTAATAATAATTATAATTATAATTATAATTATAATTATTATTATTGTTGTTGTTGTTAGTGTTATCAATATTATAATGACAATGAATACAAATAATAGCACGTCGACTTCCCGGTGCAGAGCTTGTCAGTTCAAGACCCAGTCCGGCCTCCCTGTGTGGAGTTTGCAAGTTCTCCCTGGGTATTTGTGGGGTTTTTCTGGGTACTCCGGTTTCCCCCCATACTTCAAAAACATGCATGGCAGGCTGATTGAGCACACCGAATTGTGAGTCTGTGTGTTGTTCGTCTCCATGTGCCCTGCGATTGGCTGGCAATCGGTTCAGGGAGTCCCCCGTCTGCCTGCCCGAAGATGGTTGGGATAGACTCCACCACCCCTCGCAACTCTCGCGAGCAATAAGATGAATGAATGAATGAAAATATAATAATTGATTACTGCTGAAACGCCATCTTCGTGTCTCACCCTGAAAGCCAACAATAGAATAAAAAAAAAACTACCGTATTTTACGGGGTATAAGGCGTACCAGATTGTAGGGCGCACCCCCAATGGATGGTTTATTTTCAAACTTTTCCATATGTAAGGCGCACCTTCAATGAATGAAAAACGTTTTCTAAATACAATACAGTAAAGTCGTTATATCGATATTAAAGGGAGTCCGAAAAAATATCGATATAACCGGGACTATCGATATATCCGACCCTGTTTGCATGTAATTTTCTCCGTGCATGCATAGAAATAGTATCGATATAACCGGGACTATCGATATATCCGATATCGATATAACGAGACTTTACTGTATATGAATTCATAAAATGTTCCAAAGGCATACCACGTTTTGAGGCGCTCAAGTAGAGGCTCGGGCTATGCATGACTTCTTCTCCAGGGTGAAATTGAGTCTGTGTCTTCTGACAGTATTTGCAAGACCTCATGGCTCAATATTACTTCACATATAAGACCCCCGCCCCCTTCTCTATGCCGCCAAACGTAAACCTGCTGCATACCCCATTGCCTCCCCCCTTCCTCCAGATGACTTGCACAGTGCGAAAGAGAGATGTTTACACCCTAGCTAATTGCTATCTATTAGCTATCTAGCTATCTATTAGCGATATAGCTATTTAACTGGCTAGCTATCTAGGTAGCTATCTATTAGCTATGTTCTTGAGCGTTTTGAAAGGCGCTTATAAATACAGTGAGACTTCAACTTACAAACACCTTATCTTACGAACTTTTCATCTTACGAACGTCAAATTTATGAAAATTAAACCTTATAATAAGCACTATTTTCATAATACATACCCACCACGGCTGGTCCATCAAGCACACGACCTTCGGATCTGGCGAAGTGATCTTCGGCGGAAGCACACGGCCGAACAGCGCTCCAGCCGGCGCTACTTTCTACACCCCCTCTCATTGAATGCACACGTCGATCGCCTACTTGGAGCTTTTTGCTGATATTTTTGGATGGGACCGAATAAAAACCACCATAGGCTCGTGTTCAGCCCAAGACGACACAAAATAAAATCACCGTCGCTGAGAAGAAGGAGATAATTGAAAAGCGCGAACGAGGTGTGCGTTTGTGTGATTTAGTGGCCGAGCACGGCTATGCTAAGTCAACCATTGCTACCATTCTCCGGAACAGAAAAGCCATCAAAGGTGCGTCTGTTGCAAAAGGTGTTTCCGTGCTCTCAAAGCTACGGTCTCGGGCAATCAAAGAAGTTGAAAAACCTCTGTTAATTTAGATTAACGAAAAGCAGCTATCCGGCGACAGCGTGAGTAAAGAAAGCTATTTTATGCGAGAAAGCACGGCTAATTCACGCCGATATCGCCATGCGCCAACCTGGAAGTTCGCCGCTTATTGAGGATTTTAAAGCCAGTAACGGATGGTTCGAGAACATCTGAGCGCAGGAGGAGATGGCTGCAGCATCAAGTGAGCTCATAAAGGCAATGTTGGCAAAGTAGAATGATGTGCAGACTTTTACCGAACAGTTCCATTCAGAAAACACTGTGGCTATGACAATCATCAACATAATGAACAATAATGTGATGCCTCAGCTTCGTAAGACCTTACAAGTCAGAAAGCAACAGGCGTCGATTAAGAGGTTTTTAATCAGCAAAAATGATGAAGAGAGTCTCCAAAGAAAAAAGAAGAGAAGCCACACCAGAGGTTAAGTTACCAACAGTCCTTATGGAAGGTGACTCTCCTTCCATAAGCCATCAACGACCATCAAAAAGGTAAATAAAACTTTATTTTACAGCACAGTTTATTTCTTTAATTGCAGTCCTCATCTAATGTGCATCTCTTTCCAAACAGCAATTCCCTTTGACCTTCGACCTCCAACGCCATTCCATCAAGCCATTAATGACCATCACAAATGTAAATAAAGTGACTTTAAGATACAATGCAGTGTATTTCTTTCATTACAATACAATAGCACATTTATTATACATAGAATAAGGTATGTTGTGTGTAGTTTTAAGGCTTATTTAGTTGAAAAGTATCTTCTTCTCCTTCCTTGAAAAGTATATTTTATGGAAACCCGGGAACGGATTATTCCCATTTTAATGGTTTCCTATGGGACAAAACATTGAGATACACACTTTTCGCCTGACACACTCTGTCTGGGAACCAATTAAGTTCGTAAATTGAGGTCTCACTGTACAATGAATTATTTTTATTATCATCATTATTATTAATATTATTATTATTATAGCTTTCAGCTATAAAGCTAGCTATCCACTATCTAGCTGGCTGGCTGGCTATCTAACAAGGTATCTGTTGGCTATCTATTGGCTGGCTAGCTAGCTTTCTATCTATATGAGTTACTTCTGGGTTGAGTGAACCCTGGCGCGTTTGGCTGCCACTGCTCACCGACAGAAAAACCTATTCTGCGATTGTAAATTGACCTTGACAGTTTTGAAATGCGCTTATAAATCAAATGTATTATTATTATTATTATTATTATTATTATTATTATTATTATTATTATTATTATTATTATAAGGCGCACCTGCATATAAAGTGCAGGGTCATCTTTTGAAGAAAATTAAGGCTTTTCGGTAAGCCTTATACATCAGAAAATATGGTAGTTGACTACAGCAATGTCATGTTGAGTGTGCCATGAGCTTCTGCTGTGTCACAGCAGCAATTGACAGAAAAGCAGGGACCTCTGGCAAAGCTCCTCAACTGCCAGGATATTGGAGGGTGTGCATAGGGAACAAAGGGGAAGAAAACTATGCAGGGCAGGGAAAGCGTGAGGGTCCCACAATGGGGCTTTGTGCAGTGAGGACAACTCTCTGGCCCAACTTCCCTGCCTTTCTCTCTCTCTCTCTCTCTCTCTCTCTCTCTCTCTCTCTCTCTCTGTGCCTGACCCACTCTCTTTCTTGGCCCTCTCATGTCTTCCTCTCTCCCATCGCTGCAGAGTCATGCACACGTTGCACTCTCAGATGAAGTCAGCCCCCTTCGGTCTTGTTTTCCATGCACATAAGTCCAAAGTGTTTGGGAAGACACACATTAATCGAGGTACAATATTGGAAAGGCAAGGAATGTGCGTGTGCCATTTTGTCTGTCCCTGTGTATGTTTGTCTTGGTCTTTGTTCACAGGGTTAGGAGAGTGAGAGAGAAAATGTGGATGTGTTTTGGAGGGACGGAGGCTGGTCATTGAAGCCTATAAATAGCCGACTGTGGATGACCGCCTAACTCCGCTTTTCTCTCTGACCGCAAGGGATTTTCACTGCCCCGTCTGTATTGAGGACTCAGCTAAAGACTGTATAGCTAGACAGGGTTGCTTGGTAGCACAGCCGAAATATATGAGCAACACGCCCTTAAAAACTCTTCAACCTCAACCCAGCCCTCTCCCAAACATCCACTCACTTCAAGAGCAGAAGCAGTGGCAGTCAACAGAATTTGTTACCTGGGAGACACGTGCACACACACAAACACACGCACACACACACACACACGCACACACACACACACACACACACACACACACACACACACACACACGCACACACACACACACTCATCCTTCCTCATTCATATGTATCAATGTGAATCACTGATTGTTTTAGCTCGAGTTGTAAAGTATTCATTATTTCCATTATATAATATGCATGTGTTTCTTTTCCCCGTGTATACAGATCTTCAGTTGCCAGTTACGGAGCCGGACATCAATAACCGTCTTGAATCCTTATGTTTGAGTATGACAGAACACGCATTGGGAGGTGAGCCGCATTTTCACAGTCATTCAATGTCTGCTTTGACGTTTTGTACTGGAAATGCACATTTTATTATTTCCAAACCGTTTTCATAGTTACAGTACCGGACCGTTGTCTTTGGATTGGATTTGCCTTTATTAGTCTCGCAGTGGAGAAATTTACATTTCATTTGACCAGCACCTTTACTCTCTGCTGTGAATATTTTACTTCCTCATGGAAAGAATATACTAAAATTAGAAAATGTTAGAATTAGAAATGTTTTTCAGTGAGAGCCACACACGCTCGCACACACATGCACACGCACGTGATTTCAACAAAATGTCAGAATATATTATTTAAAATAACTTTGTGATAAGACTCACCATTAATATGAATAGTTTTCCGTTCCTCGTGATAGGTAAAAAAAAAATACAGCCAAACGATCGGAATGAAAGTCAACTTCCTGGGTCCATAGGCGAAGTTACTGCTAGCTAGCCTGCACACTGATCATTAGCTTGCACGCTTGCTTTCTGCTGTCTCTCACAGAAGTATATTGATGCCAATGTTAGCATGGGGCTTGTCAACATGCCACTGATATTCATTTTCTTTTTCATTCATGGTATTAGTTGTGTTAAATTCATCCTGTGTACTTGACATCTCATTTACATCAGATTCTTTTCTTACAGACAGTGTTTTTAGGTGTCCAATTACCTGACATGTTTCGGCGTATACTTCCCACCTTCATCACTGACACTCTGACATGTCAGGTAATTGAACACCTAAAAACACTGTCTGTAAGAAAAGAATCTGTTGTAAATTACATTCATGGTATTGTTTCATTGCAAATTTGAATCACGGAAGGCTACAATTGATGGGGAAACCCCGTTTACAGATCTGTGATGGAGCAGCTCCCCAAGCAGTGGGGTGTGGCCTTCTCTGATACAATTTTTGTTTCTTCTTGGGAGGGGTTAAAGTCTGACACACAACCTTGCCCAACCAACTTTGCATAACCACCCCTTTCCCGATTGCAGGATGTTTGGTACTAGTTAAGAGTTAATCATAAGATCAGAATCAGAATCATCTTTACAATGTGCAAAATATCAAGCAGACAGTGGTTCAAGTGAGTACAGAGCTAGAGCTACAATGATTATAACGGGATGCTGTTCCACAGGGTTGTGAAGAATTGCAAAGAGCCACTGTACAGTTATAAGATACAAGTTAATAAGGTTAAAATTCCCATTTCCACTTTATTAGTCATCTCTCGGTGATTCAGAGCGACTCCATCCTGCCAAAGAGCCGGGAACTTCTGAAAGAGACACTTTGAAACCACTTAAACTCGTCTGCTTTTTACCATCAGAAATACACAGGGTGTGACACACTTCCCTTCGTAGGCTTTCCATGACAGTGATAGTCCCTCTGACTAGTTCCGTGCGCTTGATGGTTTTTTTGCCGCAGCTTTTTTTTAGTTTTATTTCAATACCAAGGGTGGGTTGAAAAATCACTGGCTTGATGACACAGTGTGATTCAAATAATACAAATGCAACATATTCTCATGAAAACAGAGTTGCATGTTTCTGTCACACTCTAAAATTAGTCTTTATTTGAGAAAAACTTGTCAGCAACAGTCTTGTTGCCATACTTTGCAAAACTGTTAAAGGACAACTGACACCATTTTTTGTATCCTAACTGACATCAGAAAAAAGTTTTGTATCATCTGAAATACCCAAAACACGCAGGCTTATATTTTTAGTCAAATGTAAAACACCAATAAAAATAACGTGTCCCAAAATTACTTCAAAATGACCTCGGAAACGGTCAGTTTCAGAAGGTCCCACCCCCTTGTTCGTGACGTCACGCCAAGACGTCTTGCCTTGCTCGAGAATCAAAACAATGGCTTCAGATTCGGAGAAGATGCTTTCTTGTTACTCATCCAGTGATGAATATGATTCAAATAGTTCTGAAGAGGAAAGCATAAATGTTTGCAATCGATTAAAGAAGTTATTCCGTGTCATTTTGAGGCATCTGGACTGAAATGTAACGTCCCAGTAAATGCACAAGATGGCGCCCAAGCTCCATTGGAAATGGGCTTATTTGTCTCCTGGGAATTTGTGTCAGTTCGTATCAAATAGTCGTCTTGGTGCAACACACAACAATTCAAGATCGCGTTATTTATGTGTTTACCTTCTAATTTCACCATCAACACAAAGTTTTCAGACCAATCAAAGCACCCAAAATGTATTGTGTGTCGCTTTCTCGGTCAGTGACAATACCTACCGTGACGTCACGGTAGGTATCGTCACCAACTCAAAAAGAAGACTAAGTCTTAAAACATAAAATATAGCTATATGTGGTGGAATCTTAGTAAAATACGCTCAGTAGAGGTCATTTGAAGTGATTTTACAAATTATGGACACAACTTGTCCGGAGGCGTCGGTTGTCCTTGAAGCGGGTATTTTGGTAATATAGTAAATGAGTAGTCAACAACAGATCTGCTCTTGAAAATATTTTGGTCTAAACGTTCACTTCTGTGGGGTGAAATGAGGAACGAATATCCATCCGTCCATTGTCTAATCCGCTTCTCCTTGCAAATTTCCCCATTGTGGGATGATTAAAGGTTTGCTTATTCTGAAGAGTCGAGGGGCGTGCTGGAGCATATCCCAGCTGTATTCCAGTAGGGAGGAGACAGTCTTAACCGGTTGCCAGCCAAACAAGACGAACAACCATCCGCGCTGTATGCATGTGTGTCTGTGCATAATGTACAATAACTTTTCCCCAGGGTTACAGTCATTGCCACCCCCACTTAACTCATCTGAAGAGAAGACAGTCAGGCCTCAGACCTCCACACAGAAATGGACAGGCGTTGCTTGTGTATGTCTCAGCAGTCGGGAAGGCACAGAATAGAACCGAGCAATGGAACGTAGGCCCTTCCTTAAAAAAGAAACCGTGTGTAACTATCTTGGACAGTGGTGACTGAAAGTGTTGGCTGTTAGTTTTAACTTGAATTATTTTACTTTTCAGATTGCATTTATTTTCTCAATTCCAAAAAAACTATAGTCAGTTTGTGTTGTTTGTGTTAATTTTGGAAACAAATACCATATACAGCACTACAGGAAATGACTTAATACAAATTATTTTATTTATTTTTATTAGTTTATTAGTTTATTTATTTTGTGTATTGCTTTACTAGTCTCGCAGTGGAGAAGTTTGCATTTAACAGCAGCAAAGTTATGAAAAGAATGACAGTAGAAAAACAAAATACCGGTCCCTCCAAAGCAAATCAAGTACCATGATGCTTGCTAAAGTCGGAACCAACATTTCAAATTGTCCCATGTACACCACAATAACAGCTATTATTTTTGACTACGAGATGCCCATTTCACGGTAAGATCAGCGCATTGTCATCAAATGGTGAGGAAAGTTTTTGCTTTTTTGAATATTGCTGTGCCGGTGACCATTTTGTGTTTGGGAGCCTTTTACTGAGCGATTTTCTTGTTCTGTAGCCACAACGGGACATAAGTCTTCTTGTGCCAGTCCCAAGCCCGGATAAATACAGAGGGTTGTGTCAGGAAGGGCATCCAACGTAACAGCTTGGCCAAAACAAACATGCGGATCAAACCTCTAAAGATGGAGGACACTGATTTGCTGTGGCGACCCCTTGAAGGGAAAAGCTGAAAGGAAAAGAAGATTAATTTGCTCTAGATCAGGGGTCCCCAACCTTTTTTCGCCACGGACCGGTTTAATATCAGACAATATTTTCACGGACCGGCAGATAAATACAACAAAATAAAATTATACGACAGGCATGGAAACTGTTTTCTTCTTTCTTTTAAATGTAATAATAAACATGAATCCATTGTGTATTTTTATTCAACTTTATTAACAGAGTCCTGGTAACATCACGCCAACAACAACATATGTAACATCGTCTCTGCCTCTTAACGCTCAATGGTCACGGTGGTAGTGTTTAAACGTGCCTTAAAAATAAGATACACCACAAAAACAAGTGCAAAGCGCATGAAAAATAAAAAAAAGTCACTACAACTGAATCAGTGGGACCCCTAAGCTTGTTTCTCTGCAACGAGACGGTCCCATCTAGGGATAATGGGAGACAATGACACCCGAAGTGTCTTGCTTATGTCCATTCTACTCCGTAGTTTTGTTTTGGTATTGTAATAAGGTGCACACGTTTTCACTGTATCTACCCCGGTCAAGGATGACGCTTCTTACTGATGTCACAACGTTTATTGTGAAACACTTGGAACACCGTGAAAACTATAAAGGACATTGAAACGACAACATTACAATAAGTTCGACAAAACATTCAGTCAATAACGTAATTAATAACGCACCGTGTGCACCGTGTGCACCTTACTAACCGAAAGCAGATAAACGTTGATGTGGACTTTACACTGTCGTTCTCTATCTAGCAGTTGCTCTGCTTCTGTCTCTCTCTAGCATCAGTCTCGTTCTGTCTGTCTCGCCTTGCTCTCGTTTATCGAAAACACATGACACGGAAGCGAAAGTGATGACAAAACATTATAAATAAAGTATCGAAGACGATTTTTACAAAAACACACATATAAAGGTTCGCATAGAAATGTTAAACACTTTTACAGAACAACAAGTCCAAATAAATTATATTTTTGTTGTCATTGCAACCGATGGCAAGATACCCGCCAGTTACAAGTTATGTAAGTTTACCAATCTGGCAGTGCAATGTGCTGTTTGTAAGTGAGGCTTGAACTTGTCATAGAATGAGGGGATCGGGCCCTCACTGTCATGGTGGAAGAATAACACATCTGTCAAAATACTGATAGAAGATTTCAGAGAAAAAAACCAACAGTTTGACAGCTGTTGCCTTGAGGGCTGGTTGGGAAAATGTTACCAAGCTACGCTTTTTATTCCATAGAAACAAAAGCCTATTAATGCAGTTGTCTTAGCGACTGTGATTTCTTTGTCATTGCTGCCTTCCATGTTTAAGATCCTGATATGTTTTCACAACCTGTGCCTCGACCATATCATTTCGCAGCTTTTCGGTTTGATTAAATTACAAGTTGAGGTGTGGCTGGATTCAGATTTCCCAAATCTGTTTAATTTGATCAATACGGCCCTGCTTTTATTCAATTTACATTAATTTTCAATTCGGGATTCACAATGTTGGTGCCAAAATTACTTTTAAATGGGCTGTATTCCCTGAAGAAGTATAAAACGTGTTGCTCTAACTTGCTGCATTGGTAAAAATAAGACGAGACAGTGAGAAGTGAACCTGTGGCACTTACATCAGTCATGTATGTTGTATGGAACATAAACAGATCAAAGCAAATGATTAGTCCCATACCAGGAATCTGAAGAGAAAAGGTCTTGATTTTCTGAAGGCATGTTCAAAAACAACCTAAAATGGCCAGTTTTAAAAAGCAAATTCATGAACTAGTCAAGTTAGGATTCTTTTATGTCTAAAACCAGAACACTGCGCATCATTGTGATGATAAACTTCTTTTTTTCCTTTTGGTTTTTCCCTTCAGGAGTTGCCACAGCGAATCAGTGTCCTTGCTCCATCTAACCCTGTTTTGTTCATCCTCTTCTCTCACACCAGCTACCTTCATGTCCTCTTTCATTACATCCATAAACCTCTTCTCTAGTCTTCCCCTCGGTCTCCTGCCTTGCGGTTCAAGAATCCGCATCTTTCTCCCAATATATTCACTCTCTCTCCTCTGGACATGTCCAACCCATGTCAGTCTGACCTCTGACTTTCTCTCCAAAACCTCTAATATGAGCTGTCCCTCTAATTTACCCATTCCTGATCCTATCCAACCTGGTCACTCCCAAAGAAAACCTCAACATCTTCAGCCCTGCTACCTCCAGCTCTGCTTCCTGTCTTTTCTTCAGTGGCACTGTCCAAACATCATGGCTGGTCTCACCACTGTTTTATACACTTTTCCTTTCATCCTCGCTGAAACCCTTCTATCACACATCACACCTGACATTTTACTCCAGCCGTTCCAGCCTGCCTGGACACGCTTCTTCACCTCTTTTCCACACTCTCCATTGCTCTGGACAGTTGACCCCAAGTACTTAAAATCCTCCACCTTCTTGATCTCTTCCTCCTGTAACATCACTTCTCTGACTTGGGTCCTTCTCATTCACAACATACGTATATTCCGTCTTGCTGCAACTGATCTTCATTCCTCTCCTTTCCAGGGAAAACCTCCACCTCTCTAGCTTCTCCCCCACCTGTTCCCTGCTCTTGCTACAGAAAACAAAGTCATCTGCAAACGTCATCGTCCAAGGAGTTTCCTGTCTAACTTTGTCTGTCAGCCTTTCCATCACCATAGCAAATAAGAAGGGGCTGAGAGCTGACCCCTGGTCAAGTCCTACCTCCACCAACAGTACACCTCACAACTGTCTTAACAGTCATGATGCATGCCTTACACTGCTCTGACATACTTTCTGTCACTCCAGACTTCCTCATGCAATACCACAGTTCTTCTCTGGGCACCCTGTCACCCGCTTTCTGCAAAGACACAATGCAGTTCCCTCTGACCTTCTCTGTACTTCTCCATCAATATTTTTAAAGCAAATACTACATCTGTCGTACTCAATTTTGGAATGAAACCATACTTCTGCTCACAAATATTCACGTTTGCTCTTCGCCGAGATTCTTTCCCATAATTTGTTTGGATGGCTCATCAGTTTTATTCCTCTGTAGCTGTGGTTATAAGCTAAACATTAGCATTCGCTTTATCCCACTAAGGCAGATTGATTGAAGAATTATAATTATAATCTATAAATCATTTTCAACATCCCCTAGTACTAAATTTCAGCCGGAAGGCAAACGTAGGGCCAACATTGAGACAGAAAACCATTCACACCGACATACACCCTATCACCGAGTGGGAAGTTAGGCGAGTCTACCTTCTTGCTACAATAACAGTAATTAGATTTTATTGTCATTACTAGATGGTGTAAAAAAGGCAGGACGGTGCTTTATTAGTTAGCATGTCGATCTCATAGTTTAGATGTCATGGGTTCTATTACAGGTCCTGGCCTGCATGTACTCCTCGTGCCTGCGAGGTTTTTTTTCCCGGGTTTCTTCCCACAATGCAAAAACATGCATGGCAGGTTGGCAAATGGTTGTTTGTCTATGTGCCCTGCGATTGGCTGGCAACCAGTTTTGGTTCGCCTCCAGGAGGCCTATGATCCTCATCTGGATAAGATGATGAGAAAATGGGTGGATGGATACAGTGCAAAACATTTCACCAAACTTTGGATTTGTGCTAGTACACGACAGGTTAAAGCAAATATGTAAAGCGAACGATGAGAAGGTTTCTTCAGCCGTCATCTGTACAAAAGTGAAGGTTTCGGACGTTTCGCCTCCTATCCAAGAGGCTTCGTCAGCGAACTAAAGTCTGACTGGTCGTATCGGCCCCATTTATATATCCCTAATGTCCAGACATGGTGGCGCCGGACACAGCTATGATAGGTCCCTACTCTCAGGTTGGGGGGGGGGGGGCAGGGGACCCCTCCCTGTGGCCCCACTGATTGTTCCTACATTCCTGACTAACGACTGGCCTATTACCCCCACTCCCCCCGGTATCACCTCATCAGCATAACGACCCTCATCAGCATTGCGAAAGTTGCCTAACCTGTTTTGCCTAAGCAGGCTATTGTATGAACGATCCAAATTGAACCTCACCCCACCAGACCGGTTTAATGATGGATTTTGTTGTTTTATAAGAATCGCTTCTTTTACCCCCCTTTCAAACCATCTATGTTCTTTCGCTAAGATTTTAACCTCATTGTCGTCAAATGAGTGGTTGCTAGCTTTTAGGTGCAAATGTACTGCCGATTGAGGCCCACTAGTATTATCCCTGCGATGTTGATAAAGTCTTTTTTTGAGAATTTGTTGAGTCTCCCCAATGTACTGCTCTTTACAATTTTCATTCTTACAATGTATGGAATAAACTACATTACTTTGTTTTTCATTTGGTAGCCTATCTTTTGGATGCACTAATTTTTGCCTTTACGTGTTTATCGGTTTGAAATAAGTAGGAATTTTATGTTGCCAAAGGACTCTTTGTAATTTTTCAGAAACTCCTGCAATGTATGGTACTGCTACTCCTCTCCTTTTTGAATCTTGAGAATTATTGGTTTCGTTCGCTATTCTTTCTTTCTGACATTTGTTGAATGACCACTGAGGGTACCCACAGTTAGTGAGTGCTCTCCTGATATGTTTTGGCTCCTTTTCTCTACCTTCAGTGCTAGTTGGTATTAGTTTAGCCCTATGCTGGAGGGTTCTGATAACTCCGAGTTTATGTTGTAAAGGGTGGTTAGAGTCAAAAAGTAAGTATTGGTCAGTGTGCGTAGCCTTCCTAAAGACTTCTGTTTTTAGCGCTCTGTCCTCTTTTATAATTTCTTTACAATCCAAGAAGGCTAGTTGGTTCTCTTGAATGTCCTAACGAGTAAATTTAATGTTGAAGTCTACAGAGTTGAGGTGATCTGTGAAGGATTGAATTTCTTGTTTCTTAATTATGACAAAAGTATCGTCCACATATCTAAACCAGTGTCTAGGTTTTGTCCCCGGGAAGGATGTGAGGGCCTGTTTCTCCATCTCGTCCATGTAAAGATTAGCCACTATGGGTGAAACTGGTGAGCCCATAGCACAACCATGAATTTGTTTATAAAAATTTTCCCGAAATTGAAAATACATAGTTATTAAGGCAGATTTCTAATAATTGGCAGATGTGATCCGGTTTAAGTTTGGTTCTTTCATGCAGAGAAACATCCGCCAGCAGCCTCGTCCTCACCACTGAGACTGCTGCTGGGGTTGGGACAGATGTAAAGAGAGAAGTCACATCGTATGATGCCAAAGTTTCCTCAGGTTCCAATATGAGGTCTTTGATCCTCTCTACAAACCCTGTGGTGTTCTCTACGTGATATTCTGTGTTACCAACCAACGGAGCTAAAATAGTTTTTAAATATTTGGCTACATTGTATGTAGAGGAGTCAATGCTACAAACAATGGGTCTGAGGGGGAACCCTTCTTTACGTATTTTTGGCAGGCCATAGATACATGGCGTGGCCTCTCCCGGGTATAATCTAAATTACATCTGTTTGTCTATATGTTTTCCTTTCTCTAACTTTTGGAGACAGTCAATCATTTCTTTCTTGTATCTATTGGAAGGGTCCCTTTTTAGTTGCTCATACGTGTTAGAATCACTGATTAACCTATTTATTTTGTCTTCATAATCCAATGTGTTGAGAAGCACTGTGCATCTGCCCTTGTCTGCTGGCAAAATAGTAATATTTTTGTAGAGTAGTTAACGCCTTTCTCTCTTCTAATGTTATGTTGGACGGAGGAAGTTTGGCACTACTGAGAAGAGCTGATATTTTAATGCGTAGATCATCTGCCTCTGCATACGAAAGTTTGTTATTTTTAATAGCCGATTCAGTAGCTGTGATATAATCTATTGTAGGTATAGTTTTAGGAGTCACTGAGAAATTTACACCTTTGGTAAAGGCGGTACCTTTTCTGTCTCTGAGAGATCTCTGTCTGACAAATTTTTGATCCAATTCTCCCTAGCAAACTGTTCATTCCTAATTTTTCGCGTGTTTACCAGTAGCTGAGATTGTTTCAGTACAAGTAATTTTTGAAATTTACCCTTTTGTCTCGCTTTGGTTTTGCTGTGGTGCCTCATATAACCGGATTTAGTAAATTCACACACTTCCTGATAGATTTTGTGGGTAAGTTTAGTTTGTAATCGCTGATAATAAGTTTCTATTTCTGACTGTTTGTTTTTTATCTCTATGTTAAGTCTCCTAATTCGCAAATTTAGAATTTTCCTAGTATAATTTTGTTGCATTTTATCGGCTAAGTATCCGGGTTCCAGGGGTGCTTGCTTCAAGCATTTAGGAATTAACCGGCTCTGTCTACATCTAAGATTGAATCTGAGGTGGTTCTTTAAATCAGCTAATTTAAAGGTGGCCTTTTCTAAGTTACGTACCAGCAGAAGGATGTCTCTCCCAAAGTTGGCAGCAATACGTCTGTGTAAGCTCTCAGTCGTACAGGAGTGGTCCATCGATGAGAAGGTTTCTTCAGCCGTCATCTGTACAAAAGTGAAGCTTTCGGACGTTTCGCCTCCTATCCAAGAGGCTTCTTCAGCGAACTAAAGTCTGACTGGTCGTATCGGCCCCATTTATATATCAGACTTTAGTTCGCTGACGAAGCCTCTTGGATAGGAGGCGAAACGTCCGAAACCTTCACTTTTGTACAGATGACGGCTGAAGAAACCTTCTCATCGATGGACCACTCCTGTACGACTGAGAGCTTACACAGACGTATGTAAAGCGAAACACGCCATTTTTAATTGTAAACAGACTGCATGTAAGATGAAAAGAAATGTGATTCAACTCCATAGATTTATTGTGTCGATGACATGACATCAGCATTAGTCATGTGGACATAATTTTTATTTTTTTTCATGGAGACATCTCAATGAAATATAGAGAAAGAAAAGACCATCTCATTTCCCTATAATAATTGAACTACCTCCCATGTTGCTTTTTTGAGAAAAAAAAATAACACCTACACCAGGGGTCGGCAACCTTTTTGACTAAGAGAGCCATACAAGTAAAATATTTAGAAATGTTTTTCAGTGAGAACCACACAAACACACACAGAAACACACACGTGTCATTTCAACATCCAGCTATTTTCCGTACCGCTTATTCCTCATTAGAGTCGCGGGGGTGCTGGATCCTATCTCAGCTGTCTTCGGGTACGAGGCGGGCGACACCCTGAATTGGTTGCCAGCCAATCACAGGGCACACAAAGACGTACAACAGTCCCTCTCACACTCACACCTAGGGACAATTTGGAGTGGACAATCTGCCTGGGAGGAAACTGGAGGACCCGGAGAAAACCCACGCAGGCCCGGGGAGAACATGCAAACTCCACACAGGGAGGCCAGACTGGGACGCGAACCGGCGACCTCTGCATTGTGAAGTCGGTGTGCTAATCACTCGACTACCGGGCCGCCGTGATTTCAACAAATTTTCAGAATATATTATTTAAAATAACTTTGTGATAATACTCACCATTAATATGAATAGTTTTCCATTCCTCATGATTTGTAAAAAAAATCCAGCCAAACGATCAGAATGAAAGTCAACTTGCCGGGTCCATAGGCGAAGCGACTGCTAGCTAGCCTGCACACTTCTCATTAGCTTGCACGCTTGCTTTCTGCTGTCTCTCACAGAAGTATATTGATGCTTATGTTCGCATAGAGCTTGTCAAAGTGCCACTGATATTCAACTGTTTCATTCATGGTATTGTTTCATTGCAAATTAGAATCAAGGCAGAACTTTTTCTCTCCTCGAAGGTGAATCCTTCCATCCATTCAACCTGAAGTGTAGATACGCCATTTTTTTAAACATCAGGCTTATTTAAAAGGGGACGTTTACCTGTTTCGACATCAAGGGCCATGGGCCAGTACCATCCAATCAAAATTGCGCTTTCCGCCAAACAGGAACAAACAGCGAAAAAGCGAGAATATGTATTTATTTTTATTGACGAACCAGATGCAATCATCAAAAGTCATATATGGCTCGTGAGTTCTGCACCTCGTCCTTATCTTCATGGATTGCCGTCAATTCCAGCTTTGAAATCCGCAGCATATTCCGTGATCGCAGATTTATGCAAGGGACTAAATAATTGAAATCAGTTCCAACCACAGAGCAGGCTGTGCAAGTAAAGTGCCAAAAACACATGACATTCACATTCCTCTGACTGTGTCACAAAGTTTCATTTCATTGATGAACTCTTGTTTTTTCAATCCAAAAAAACTTCCTGACATCTGCCTTCAAGCTTGGTGGCTGATTTCATTGCTTCTATCTACATTTGCGACATGATGAGTCATAGTGAATGGTCCAACTATTTAAGAACAATGTTTATCAACACATAATTGAAAAAAATCATCATGCCATCAAAAGATTAAGAGAATATTGAAAATATCCATTACCAGTGGATGGTCTATCGCTGGTGGACTGATAGAAATGTGAAGCACTTATTTAGAAACTGCTAATGGATGTGGTTCATCGTCCGTCACTCGAATTGTTACTCATCCCAGCGGCAGGGAGTCGATCAGAACCATCGGAATGTCTGCCATTGATGGACTGTCGTTTCGCTGACAAACGATGGAAACATGAGACGTGTGAGTTTTGTTTACAGGGTGATTACACTTGGGTTATTTCCACTGAAGTGTAGGAGGGGCTTCTCATCCGCGGACAGGAAAAAAAACCAGAATATTTGAACATCGCTCGTCAATCTGGTGATCTGTGGTTGTGTTGGTTGCCCGTTCTCCAAGGCTGCTCCTTTTTTAAGTCATGCTGGCCGGTAATGGACGCTGGCTATGTTTTATACATTTCAATCCCACAGACTGCAATGACATGGTGCCATAGGGCCAAAATTTGGTTTCAATAGCAATGATAGCATGACAGACTGTCAGGTTGTCCGCTGGCGAATGATGAATGGCGGAATGGTAAAACTGACTGAACCCCACCCCCCACTGAATGCCGTTCGAATGCTCAGGCAGCACTTCATCGTATCAAGGATAGAGTATCATGGGCTCAGCAGCATGTCAGAAAACCGTTCTTCTGACGCAAAGTAGTAAAGTTTGCATTGTGACATCCAAATGGTTTTGAGGAAATTGGAAAAGGAAATCGACCATCAGATTTATTTCAGGACAAAGTTCAAAAGCCAGTGTCTATAATAGTGTGGGGCGTGATATTGCTATTAGCATGAATAACTTGCTCACCATCCAAGCTGAAATGTACTTACAGGTTTTGGAGCAACGTATGTAGCTATCCATGTCTTTTTCATGCGATTCTCTGCTTATTTCAGACAGACAAGCCAAGCCACATTCTGTCCGTTCCAACAGCACTTCTTTGTAGTGAGCGGGTATGAGAGTAATCTGCCAGCAGTCCAGGCCTGTTTGACATTGAAAATGCGTGCCACATTATCAAGTGCAAAAAAACATCAACTAAAACCACGCCCGGGCTGTTGAGCAACTGAAGTTGTGCATCCTGTAAGAAACACAACGAATCCCACCGACAAACCTTTAGCAATTGGTGTTTGGTCGATGAGAAGGTTTCTTCAGCCGTCATCTGTACAAAAGTGAAGGTTTCGGACGTTTCGCCTCCTATCCAAGAGGCTTCGTCAGCGTCATGTTCGCTGACGAAGCCTCTTGGATAGGAGGCGAAACGTCCGAAACCTTCACTTTTGTACAGATGACGGCTGAAGAAACCTTCTCATCGATGGACCACTCCTGTACGACTGAGAGCTTACAGAGACCAATTGGTGTTTGGCTTTCCCAAACGCTTATTGAAAAAGAAAAGGTAAAACAGTGTACTGAACTGGATAAGGTGTTAAGTGACTTTATCATTAAGTTGCTTTATTCGGTACAGTCCAAACAAATAAAAACACACATTGAAGGTACTATCACCACCATTTTTAATGTACACACATATATGAAATTTGACCCATCACAATTGTGAAATCAGCAAACACACACTGGAGCAGGGGGAGACTAAATTGGCCAAAGAGTTGTTTGGGTTGCCGGTATGTCGTCAGAGATATGGTCTACAACTGGGTTCCCTGATGAGCGATGATTTTAAATGCACACTCAGTTTGCTTTTGTGCCCTTACTAATGCACATTTTTCTCCCATGCTTTTCAGATGGTGCCGATCGCACATCGACAATATGAAATGAGGACAATGGTGGGAGCAGCGGAACCGCATGGCGGGTCACTTTCGGATGCCCTTTCACAACAAGACACCCTGAGGTCATCTTCCCTCCAGTGCCCTCGTCCTGTAGCCAAAGGTAGAGCTCAAGCCAGGGACTGGGAGGCATCCAAGAAACACAAGCCAACACATTGGCTGCGTCCGAGGGGTTGGGAAACACACTTCCTACTATGACCCTCACCATCTCAATCCTGAAGGCACCTGGGGAGAGGAAAGTATCCAACGTAGTCTGGACAGTGTGTGACCAGAGATTCTTGAGGCAGGAAATCAGGTCAGAAGCAGTTCACCCGCAGCAGTAGCAGAGATTCTGGGTCGAAGGATCGGGGCCCACTGAACCCAAAGCCTCAGTTCCCCTCTTCGGATCCTCATGTATACTACACTTTGAGTGCTTGTGGCATTGTCCACATCTGTTCCAGAACTTGGAACCCCCAAAACGAGACAAGCAGATGGATGGCAATCATTCGACTCATTGCTCAGAGTTTGAGTGGCAAACAAAACAGATTATCAATGACGTGTCTCTATTGTTTACATGATGACGCTACTTTCAGAGGGTACAGAAACAAACAAAAAAAGGAATCGGCTTTGAATGTTGAAAAGTCCTGTTATGAAGCTACATCCCATAAGTAGCCATCACGCTAGTTTACAAGCGTACCATTGATGAAACATATGCTAATCGAGAAAAAGAAACGATGATAGGAGAAGACTGGGGATGTCGGTGAAAGGTGCAGAAGTTTGTAGGGACTGGGAAAGTAAGGACGGATTCTGGGAAAAGGGATTTTTGAATGTTTGTAAGAGTAAGACATCAAGAGGCAGGACCTCTGGTGACTTTTAAATGACAAGAGGGAGGAGACGTCATGTCCTATCATGTCGTCAGCGTGTCTTGCGAGTGGAAGGGGAGGTGAGCAGTCAGTTGCATATTGTTTATCTCAAGCTTGGACTGTATAAACGCTTGAATTATAGATCTTTCAGGAAGCCTTGAATGAAGGGGGGAAGGCTTTCATCATTAAGTGGGAATGCAAAACATGCGGGTCGTATTACAAGTGGGATTTTCACATTTTGTCGTTTGTGTTTTGTTAAACCTTTGTTAAACAAGGGTGATTTAATCTGCATATTGCAACTATGTATCTATCTTCCTTGGAGGAAAAGTGAGGAGTAAGGAAATGGGCAAACACTTCAAAGCAATCAGTCCATGAAGGGTTGCCGAACCCAGAGACTGTCCCAACTGGAGGTCGTGCCACCTTCACACTTGGATGCACGCGGTCGACCAACCGCTCCCAGGAGGCCAAAGATAGTTCCGTGGACAACATTTATCGGGGAATTCTATCTTTAAATATTGCGTCTTATCAATAAGGCTGACCAGGATTTCATTGCCATATTTAGGCTTGAGAAGCGGTGTCTGGGAATGCAGACCTACATTCAGACAAGTTCTATATTGAAATGTGGTTAGGAAAAGCGAACAATGGACGCTCCAAGTGATCGAACGAGAGATGTTTCTTTGTTTGCTGTCTTTTGTTTCTAGTTGTTAGTTTTGCCGTTGCATAAGAGCACCGTGCTGCCTTTGTCCCCTGCACTTGATACGAAAATGTGATACACTAACATCCAAATCGACACGACTCATGCGCCAACAGTGGCCATTTGGAGTCAAAGCCAGCTTGCTACCTTACTGTCAGTGGGGTCGCTCGACGCCCCACCCACGCGTCCGTCTTGGCGTTTGGTCGTGTCCGTTAAAATTGTGTGACAGGGCCTGCAGAACTGATTGTGAAGGCGCCCAGATAGATTTCTGACCCTGGTATCAAATAATGCCTATAATGCGATTGGTTAAATGCTATAATATGAAAACACGCGCCTGGAAACAGCGCAACAGAGGAAAAGTAACAAAAGGAAGCTGAAAGACAATTTGGAATTACAGGTAACATCCGAGTTACGACCGGGTTCCGTTCCGACAATACGGTCGTAAGTCAAATGGTCGTAAATCGAAAAGCATTCAATATGGCCGACGTGAGGTTTATACGATGTCAATCTGTTGTTTTTAAAGAACATTTTCTATTGAATACTATTATATACCAAACAGCTTCCAGTTCCATTACAAATCTTATAACTGTTAGTGTCATTTTTATAATTTTATATTTCGTATTATCGATTTTTATTACTGTGTCGTTCTGCTGACCCAAATACGCACGGTTTCCCACGCATACACGCTGTTGAAAAATCGGTCTCCCTGCTAACGGAGAAGCCAGAAGAGGTCGCCCAACACACATGCTGGGACTTGGGCGGATGCCGAAGGAAAAAAGTGTCAAAGTGGCGGTGGCGGCGTGGGCCCGACGCGGTGTTCTCGTCGCGCCACAACGCTACATATG